>NC_083503.1:2702782-3005565 GCF_905332965.1 Bombus pascuorum
AGTCGGGCACTTGAAATTCGCACACGGTCACTTGAAGGCCATCTGTCGTTGCATAACGCGACCGCTACCAACGTCACCAATTACTTTTTCTCTCCACTTCCTTCATTCGAAAAGAGTACCAAGTTAGGAAATTCGAGGGTCCACCGTCAGCAATTTGCCCAATTTGGACCATTTTTCCTATCCTTTTCGAGTTTGTAATGGAACTTCGTTCGTTCACTTACGCTTCGAAGAGACTCGATTGCACCAGGTTGCAGTTTAAGACAGTCGACTGATAGTTTGCGACGGCTTCCTCTGATTCTGCTTTTATTTTCGTACAGTTTAATTTACTAAAGTATTATGAAAATCAGAATGCAGCAGGTAAAATGTGGAAGGTTGTGTGTAGTTTCTGGATGCAATTTACGTATAAATATCACACGAAATTATGTAGAATAAACGTAATATACAGTGCCATGAACAAATGCTGGATCATCTGATGAATTATCGCGTTATAGCTAGCAACGTACTAAAGATACTTTCTGGATACTAAATAACCAACGATTCCAAGTTCTTACAATTCCACGTACACTGGCATTCCATCTACGAACAGCCAGGAGGCTTTTCGAAGATGATGGATGCTTTGGAGGATGATACGATTCGATGCTGTATTTGCTGCGAACATTAAAAGTCGGTGCACTTGAACAAACAATAACAATACCTTTCAACGTGGCAGGTTAAAGTTGTAACAACGATTGCTGGATTCAAGTGAAAATCGCGAGCAAAGTCAGCAATCTGCGGAAAGTTGCTGTATCAGTTCGCGAGAAGGGAAACTCGTTTGCCGGAGCAGAGCAGACATTGCTGGGAGATCTGAGACAGCTGGTAAACAGCCACAAAAATATAGAAAAAGTGCATATCCACGGCTTATCCAAAAAGACTCATTTCCCAAGTTCTGTTGACATTTAAAACGAAATCCACGCTGCGGTTGATGCGAAAATTCGCGAAGAACCGCACGGAGGAGTCTTCGTGGTTTCGCCGCTAGGGGCGCGGGAGAAACCGACTCTCAGTCGTAAATATCGGAAGCTGAGAATTGCTCCCGCCGAAGTGCACAATCGCTGGGAAGCGCAAGATGCGGTTAAAAGCGTCGTTTTTTATTTTGTATTTAGTATTTTTACGATAGCGCGATAATTTGTTAGAAAGTAGCAGTCGTCTTGAATTTTTGTCCGGTGGAAAATATTTGGAACAAAATGCGTGGATACTCGTGACAATATTTAGAGGGCGCAATAAACTCAATGATTAGGTTCTTCCCTTTTTGTCTTCGCAGAAATGTAAATTTGCATGAATTTCCGCAGTCGAACTATATGTTAACTTAACTTGGTAATACGTTAATCTAACTTAGTGTTGATGAGAAACTTAATTTTTTTGGTTAAATGAAAAGGAGAAACGAAAACTTGCAGATTCTAGACAAATGTTATTTTATTTTCACTTTGAAAACCAGAGACGTGTTTAAACAATTATTAGATCATTTTTACGTCCAAGTTAAATAATCAGTGTTTTTGAAAATACGTCAGGCAAATGCGATTCGCGATATGTTTTGTGCAGGAATTGAATACAAAAATAGCTGGTCATTGATGGCTTCTGCCTATCTCTCTTTGCATAGACAGCAGAAATTCTGCGAATTAACCTGTGTGAATTAATAAGGTTTCCCAGTGTTAGGCAGATGTACCTATGACTTAGCCACGTTACATAGCAGGAAACTAGATTAATGAAATTAGTATTTTACATGTAGAACTGTTACATAAATAATAACATTTTTTTCATTTACGTTTTTCATTTCATCCCGTAGATTCGAAACGATTATTTGCTTTTCCTTCAAATAATTTGAAATATGAAAAATGAAATGAAACGATGATAAATCTTTGAGAAAACAAATTACGAAACGAGGTGTTATTAGGCTGATCTTGCTCCATGTTAATGTTTTACAATTATACGCAACGTCCTTGAAGAATATAAGATTTCGGAGGAAAACGATAGATGAGCGATGGAAGGAAATAAGAACATCGACTTTTCGTAACAGCATCGCAAGAAAAATGCAAATTTAATCAGATAAATATTGCTTTAACAATTATCAAGCGTATCAGTGTTGTACACCTAACGTGAGCAGTATCTGTCACTATTGTACACAAACGCGATTGGAAACCAGGAGAAATCGTAGAAATCCATCACCCATATGTGCAAAGGTAGACAAACGTATTACAATAGATTGATGCATCAGTATGCAAACAGTATGCGTCACTTTTGCAGTAGGTTGAACTCGCGATAAGCCAAGACACACACAAATAGTCACAATGAACATCATGTATATAATATATAAATAAATATATATATATATTACATATGAATATTATATTACAAATATAAATTAAATATATATATATTCATGTTGTATCGTTGTATATGTATTTATGATATTCATGATATATGATATATTACATATATGATAGTCATTGTGTCTGTTTGTGTATGTTTTGGCTTATCACATATTATGAGTTCAAATATAAAATAAGTTTTCAATATATATTATAAATACAAACAAAAATTAAATTTATAATATATTACATATTATATCAATATATAGAGAGATTTTATTATAAATATAGAGATCATATTGATGTTCTTTAAATATGAATTTGCCACACATAATACATTTTTTATTTCATTCTATTTCATTTCATTTCATTTTGTATTTATCTCTTCCACCACATTTTATTTAAGAACACTATCTCTTTCAAGGACGTCATGCATGATATAAATTATATTTAGCAGCATTTGTATCCTATTAAAATTTATAGCGTTTACAATATTTCAATTTACATTATCGTGTATTTATAGTGTTTATATTATTTCAAATCCAAGCATTTATGTAACTTAGTTATTCTAATGTTTATATAACAACGATAAATGTAGTCTGAGTAATATTAAGCAACGCTCATAATGGACAACTTGTGTTAAGAAGTAGTAGTAAAGCTAAGAATACGTAAACTGTCGATACTTGAAACTTTGCTCTACGCTATAATTAGAACCAAAAGTCATTTGAAGTTCAGCTTTGAATTTATCATCGAGCAACTTCTCTCTTCTTCTCTTTCTGATGATACAACGAGTCTCATCACTGTCACGATTCTCACAACTGATCGATATTACTTGCGTGGCACGTGTGTGCAATTTATTTCACAGACAAATAAATTCACGAACGAAGATGTGTAAATCGTGCAATACAACCGTACGAAAACTACCTACAAACACAAATCATGCATACGACAAACAACACAAATTTAACTTCTCAGCTGTCCGAAATTGAAAACCGAATGTTACTGCGACGAAGGACACAATTGGACGATTAGAAAATTTCAATAGAATTTAAGAACGTCGGAAAATAACAACCGAAGTAAATTTAACAATAATATTCGTAGCTCGTGAAAAATTGACGACGAGGCTCTCTTCAATTGTTCCAAATGAAACGTAGTTGTACGTTGTTTAAAGCGGCCAGAAATTAATACAACACGCAACATGAAACAACATCTATTTATAACGTTATACTCGATATAGTAGGAAAATAGCATAATCAAGTGAGCAAGTACGAGTGTACGTATTAAGTTGGAGCAGTTGAAGTACTATTACGAATTAGATTAAATTTCGAGCACGCAGGTTTCAAGCTCCAACTATTAGGGCAGATAGCAGTGAAATTTAAACACTTAGAACGCAACTTGTCGTATCAGTGTTTTATCGTGATCTAACAATAAGTTGTGTTTCGTGATAGTGACAGCAATGTTGAAGATAGTAGTGTCATCATAGGTGTAGTGTAGATTTATTACAACGAATAAAATAATCACGAGATTACGATCTTCTACGTGTTACATAATATTGAATTGGCAACTAAGTGATTGCGGACTTTATCATTAGATGGCAATCACTTAGTTGCTAGTCCAATATTTAGGTATCAGGCACAGGTGTTGAGTGTCTCATTTTAATGAGTGTCCCTAACCTGCACATTGATCGAATAAATTGACCGTTTCCAATGAAACTCACTGTACTTCCAGTGAGATGTCTCGCTACGGTAAAAATCTTATCCGGATGGACGCGCCATCCAGATTTCATGGTGGTCTTTGGGCCTTCAAATGGAACATATATACACTTTTTCGTGGGCCATTCGATCTAGTTTTTGATTCTATGAGAATCTGCCTTTAAAATTTGATTATATTAAAACACAAAGCTGAAACGTTAAGCCGTTTGGCTTCTGATTAGTTCGAATAATTAGTTTGAAAGATATTTTAACTTCAACCTTGTGAAGCTTATCGTTTGAAAGACGAGGTCAGATAATGCGGTGCTTCTGTCCCTACGTTTCTCTTATCATTCGTACACTCGGTTTCATGAAATTGCCATCGAAATATCTTCTAAACTAAGCATTTTCACCAGTGGCTTCATACTTTCTTGTAGAGAATTAAAAACTGCACCTAATGGCGTATCAAAAAGTCTATAGTTCCACGTTTAAAGGAACGAAAGTAACCTCGAGATCTCGGTGCGTCTGCACCTCAACGAGTCTAGTGATTATCGTAGGGCGCCATCTCTTGAAACGGACTAAATTTTATCCCAAACACTTTTTCCCATAACCTAATAACCTGTAATTTGAAAACATATTCGCGCAGGTCGATTAAAATGAGACACCCTGTATTAAAAAAATGAAAGAGATTTAATTTTGGAAGCAGTTAAAAGGTTTCCAAAAGAACGAAAAATATTACCAATGTCATTCGCACGTGGCTTCCGTCGCTATAATAAAAGTACAATAAAACGGGTTTTCATTTCGCCTGTCGAGAATCCGCATAATCGATTCATCTGGTTCGGCCGCAGCCTCTTTGTAGGTAGAAAAACGCGACACGCTTTTCCGAGTCGTGTTCTCTTTCTGTTCGTTCCGTTTGCGTGAAATATCAACGAACGTATGCAGATACGCGTCCAAGCTTTATAAATCGCGTGACGTTTCTGTTCCGTATGACACTTTCCTGCACCTACTTACGTATTTGCATACTACGTTCCTCCATTTGCTTCGCACTTTTCACTCGATTGCGTCACCCGTTCATTTACGTGCGCATTGCACGGTATCGTAACTGGTCGATTCACGGGTTCAACGTGTTCATGAGCGTTTTTCATTTGTCACGACGTTTCACGATCGCCTTTCTGCAATTTCGTGACGTTATCTCGATCGATTCGAATTTCGAACTTCAAATTTAACATTTTACCGACCGCTAGCGGTTCAAAGCATACGCACGTCCGACCGGCAGCTCGGGCGCAGATTCTCCCTGACGCTGGCTCTGTTTCAGTTTAGACTCTCCAATAACATTCTTTTCCTCCATCGCGAACGGTAAGTAATAAGGAACCTTAGTACGAAATAAGTTACTGCTCAAATAATAAGAAAGATTGTCGATTAATAAGTTATCGGTCGGTAAGCATCGGTGACAAAAACCGATTAATCGGCAATCAATCGGTAAAATGTTAACAAGTGAACAAGTACGTGCGTGTTCTTAGAAGCTTGTGGAATAATTTTCATAGAGAGGAAGCATGTTTGTGAAAATATTAACGAAAAATGGTCAGATATACAGACAGTATAAAAAATATTTCTACGGTAATTAATTTCAACAAATACAACGGTCTTCGAGTTTCAATATGCGTCGGAAATGGAGGTACAAATTGCATGTGTCAATCTGATGCCATTCAGTGTTCCATTTTAGAGCTCTCTATTTTAAAGTGGAAAATCAATATTTGCCTGTGTGGTATAGAGACATATAACGAATTCCACGAGACTCTCTCTCTCTTTCTAAGCTTCGTTTCCGAATGAAATTGGAATTTTTTGGGAACATTTCACGTGGCGCTGCCTGTCACGCGCACGCCGCAGCGCAATGAAACAACAGTGCAATATCGAATTCCTAACGCTGCAGCTTTGCTATTCGAAATTAATGTCATAACACGCGTTAAACCATACACGCAACGCTGTAAAAATTGATAAAACGCGGCCGATTAAATCAAGACTGAAATGGAAATAACAGACGTAATACAACATCGAATTATACACAGCGATTAATTAAATTAGTAGATGGAATTGATATCTGTTTTGAAATGTTCGACAGGACGACGGAAATTAATTTAATAAAAATTTCATCATTTCTTCTCCTCTGTTCTTCGTCTCTTTCGAATAGCTAATTAATCGGTCATTTTTTAATCTTTTTATTGAAATAAACATTGCGAGTGGTAGACGCATGTTTTATTTATTTAACACACCTGTTTTTACTAAATGAGAAGGAATAAGTCGAGTAACGTTTCTTCACGAAATATCCGAAGATGAAATCTCCGTCGGTAATACGGTTTCTCACTGACGCGGTCGGTATAGGAGTTTTTGATTCCGATTTCTTATCGTCTAGGGCTTTAAAAAGATCTGAAAAGATTCTGAGCTGCTTATCATAGTCGCCAATTTACCGCACAAGCGACGTTTTAGTCAAACGTTCTAACCTTTCTGCAAGAAAAATACAACTCACTTTAAGATAAAACTGGAAATTACGAAAAGATTGTACTTTGTCCGGAGGTAGACAATTTGGTATCGAACAAATATTGAAACAAGTTATTGCAGAGTTTTATTCGTAAGATAACGATCCTCCAAGAAGATATAAAGAAATTTACCAGCTCTCACAAAGGTGTAATTATTTCCTTATCAAAGTATAATAAATCTGAATTTTTGAAAATGTTGACAAAAATTACAAGTAATTTACCGACTATTGGAAAATAATACTCGTACTTGGAAATGCATGATCGCCAAGGGATTAGTATTGCATATACCACAATAAGAAAAATTGTGGGTATAAAAGAACTCACTTAGCAAACGACTGACGTCGATAACAATGTGAATCGCTCGCAGTGCTCATTTAATTAAATGAAAACCCTAATAATTAAAAATTAAGCAATACTTGGCCAGTCAGAAGCTTGTAGAAGTGCTTCAAATGCAGCCAAATCGGACATGTTTCCAGTCAATGTAGAAATCTTCAAACACCCAGCCAACACCCGAGACCACTAGCAGTCCACAATCTCGAGACACACAATACAGAAACGGAAACTTACGACAAAACGACGGAAGACCAAGGAAAATCCCAAGAGTTAACACCACGACAGGCAAACTTCTCACAATACGGTTTAACACAAGAACTGGACATGTGACACACCTCATCGACACAGGAGCAGGAATCAGCCTATTGAAAAAGGGCAAAGTAGACTGTCAAACTTTCAAGGCCGATGAACCTCGAATGTTCTCCATGGGACAAAACAGATATACCACTAACGAATTTATTAGATCTAAATTGTTTGGCAAGGAACATAAATTTTATATAGTACCGGATGACTTTCCCTTAATAGAAGATGGAATAATAGGTCTACCTTGTTTAGAGAAGTACCAATATGAAATCTCCAACGATAGATTAAAACTCGATAGTAATATTTTAGATTTTCAGAAACCAGAAGCGATACAACCAGGCGAAAAGAGAGTTCGAACCATCTACCTCGAAGGCAAACCAACGCGAGTATGCTTCTTCAATTCTGGTGAGTCAAACCATGAAATTTCTAACGACATTGATAACAGTAAAGAATTAGATCAAATTGCTAAATTTAAGACCGTAGTGAGAACAGATCATATTGAACGCGAACTCCGCGAACCCATAGAGAAAATATTAATACATTACATCGACGTATTCAATTTAGAAACCGACCTATTACCATGTACTAATCTGACAAAACATATAATCACATTAAAACAAGACAAAATCATAAACACCAAATCATACAGACCCCCAGAGTGCCACAGACGAGAAATCGAGGAACAAATGACAGACATGCTAAATAAAAACATTATAGAAGAATCAGACTCTCCTTTCAATTCACCAGTATGGGTTGTTCCCAAGAAATTAGATGCATCGGGAAAACAGAAATGGAGTGATCAACAGCCACGATGCTACATCCCCACCAAGCGCCCCGGTCGCAACATCCAACATCTATACCCCAACCGACTCATACCACCTCGAAGAAGAAGAGGGATCAGCTGTGATTTTCGAGCCACGCCGAGTCCGATTCCACAAAAGTCTTCTGAAGACAACTTGAGGGACCAAGTTGAATCTAAGAAGGGGGGAATGTCACGGCTGAAATTCGAGCAGCTATATTGCTACGTCGCGTGAGATGGTCCGCGGGACATCCCTCATGGTCAAGCCACCTAGGCCTGCCCATCGTCACGGTGGCCCGTATTAGACCCAAGGAACCCCCATAAACCGCATCTGTTAAACATTAAGGTACAGTCATATAGACATCGCCTGTTTATGAAGGTTCCCAAAAATCCGTTGGTCTGTTGCACATCCTCGCTAATTGCGAAGAAAGCAGATGTGCCCTGCGAAACTGCTGGGTTTTCCCCAAGAACAAGGACACCCATGAGCCAAATTTGCAGGAGACTTTCTCCTCCTATTGTATTTATTAACATTGGCCATAACCGATGGGCATCGCGGATCGTTACCCTCACTATTCTACTCAAAAGAGTAAACAGCGAATCCGCGTCTTTAGTTCAGAAGGAAACACCCTCACCGAGTTTTCCTCAGTAAGAGCAGTAGAGCAGTCAGGGAGTCTTGAACAGTCACGCCTAGAGCTCGGAAGTGTATTGGAAACATAAGAAAAAAATAAAAGTTTCTTTTCTCCTAAAATTTCCTTTCATTTATTATTATTTTACGTGACAATAACAATGTGAATCGCTCGCAGTGCTCATTTAATTAAATGAAAACCCTAATAATTAAAAATTAAGCAATACTTGGCCAGTCAGAAGCTTGTAGCTGTAAGTTTTTTTTGGTGCAGGAACCACACGATTTGACACCTCCGTTGGTCCGAAATGAGCCACGTCCAACTGATCTTAATAAATTTTCAAATTCGATTTTCTCGTAAACCGAGCCTTAAACGAAGAAATTCTACTCCACACTTTCTTTTTATTTTTTCACAAGCAACCACCTCGTGGCCGCTTGTGATGTTATTCGGTCGCACCCTGTATACTCTGAATACTTCGTTTCAACATTTCATTTTCTCAGCTGAAACGACTAAATATACGACTCCATTGAAAAAGCATAGAGAATTATAGAAAACAGACGTTACACTCGCGCAAGCACGTGCAAGCGTGCTTTAATTTTTATTCAAAGGAAAAGCTTCTTTCAATGGAAAAACTAACTCGACCATAGACTTTGCAAAGCTGCATGGTCGCGTTCAGAGGAATTGAAATTCGCGTGACCACGAGCGAACCACTCGAAAATCGCGTACAGAGCGAAACAGACGAAATGAATGCCGCGTAAAGAGATGAAATCATGTACCGACGACTTGGCGCGTAAAATACCCAGCAAAAGGAGAAAGAGAGAGAAGAAGGGAGATCATGTCGGACAAGAGACTTAACTGTAATTACATCCATTTACAGTTACCAGGTTAATACGGCGAGGACGCGCAGCGTTTGGTTACTGTCACGCTTTCCGGATTGTGACATTTAAAATTTAAAGCGTTCGTCGCCAACGACATTTCCGCCGGCATTCGCGTGCAAGCTTGTGCATCGATGCACGTTATCGCGCACACGCGTGCACGAAGAAATTGGAAACATAATCGAAAAAACAAAAAACAACAAAGCACCAGGAATCGATCTAATCAATGGCAAAATATTGAAAAACCTCCCTCCAAAAGCGATACGACTAATCACTATAATATTCAATATAAGAAGAGTCTGTCAACTCTTAGCTCAACTTACGAACAAGGGAAGTTGGGAAACTGGGAAGTTGAGAAAAATTTGCAACTTTGCGCGAACGTAGTTTATGCGATGCTAATGAGGAGAACGATGTCTTTCCTGTGCTGGAAAACCAGGCCAACGGTGAAGATATTCCATTAAAGAAATCTCCAATTTTCACAGTATCGTGAATATTTGAGAAACTGTAGAGGATAGAAGTTCAATTAAAAGTTGCAGCGTGTTTCGTGGCATTGTCACGGCTGAAATTCGAGTACTACTTCCAATGGAGCTCGTGATAAGTTGCAACGTACGCAACAAACCGAATCGGTACACAATTATGTGAAGAGATTCCGACACAACCTCAACGAACTGATATACGCGCTTCAACATGAAATTTGCGATCCAGTACGCCGAGCAGTCGCCATAGATCTTGAAACTGAACGAGCAACCAAAGTTTTCGTGCTGAATTTAAAACCCGAAATAGAGATACGCACATCAGCTACAAGGCCGAAGAATCTTCAAGAAGCGCAAGATGCAGCTTTCGAGGCGGAGTTAGTCATAGGGGAGATCGAACGCAACAAAAGATTAGGAAGAACAATGTATCAACCAATTGAGAGAGCTAAAACCCGATTCCAAAGAACACCTAAAGAAACCAATGCCAAGAAACTTCCAGCAAGCTGAGCGAACGCCACTTACCCAAAGAACTCAACTGAAGTGCTTCAAATGCAGCCAAATCGGACATGTCTCCAGTCAATGTAGAAATTTTCAAACACCCAGTCAACACCCGAAACCACCAGCAGTCCACAATCTCGAGACACACAATACAGAAACGGAAACTTACGACAAAAGGACGGAAGACCAAGGAAAATCCCAAGAGTTAACACCACGACAGGCAAACTTCTCACAGGGGAGCACGAGGCGGGTATGGGTTCTCAGTGCGTAGCATCATGCCCTGAGAAACCCCGATGTATCTGATGTTCACCTATAGTCGGGTGGCGGCTGGCCGGCGCTGCGGCGCCCGTCAGATCGCTGATCCGGTGCGGAGAACTTCGGAGAAGTTGGCGGGCCCATATCGGTCAAGACCACTCACCTCACCTTCACGTGGGGCTCCCCGTCACCCTGCATCAGTCCCGACCGGGATAGGGTGCGAAAGAGTGAGTGGCAAAGCAAACGAGGGCATGGCTCGTCAACCATGCACCTGATGAAGAAGGAAGGAGGAAGGAGGAAGAAGAAGAAAGAAAAAATATGGATATGCAGGAGAATCAAAAAATCGAGGTTTACGGTGCAGGGGAGGGATACCCCAGTACCGGCGCAGGAGTGGGTGGTCAAGCGGGCCTCACTGCGTCGTTAGCTAGCGACCGTGGCCGTGTGGGGGTGGGCCACCGGGCCCCCATACGCGTAAACGCGTCCGGTGAAGAAATGGAAGACGTCGCGATGGAGGAGACCCGCGAGGGTGGGCCTCCCGCAAGGACAAAAGCGAACAACATCGAAGCGGCAAAGAACCGCGGAAGAAGCGGGGAGAGAAAAGCGGAGAGGGCGGGACCCGAGGACAGGAGAAGAAGCAACAGCCGGGGAGGGAAACCGACACCGACGCCGTCGCACGCCCCGCTCGCGGTCCCGTCAACCCCGCTTCCAACCGCAGCGGAGCACAGCGGCAACATGTTCCAGACGTTCAAAATCCCCAAGAACGTCAGGGACAAAGTGAAAGCGCAAGATGGGCACAGGTCCATAGACGGCTCGATAGAGTCGTCTCAGATGAGAAAGGAGTCGACCTCGGAAGGCAGATCGGAGGACGAGGAGTCAATGGCCTCGGTCACCTGGAGGGGCAAGAAGAGAAAAATAACGAAAGTGACTCCAGAGGTGTCGGACCGAATGAGGAACGTTATCCAAGGGTCCTCACCGAGAGACGTGGACGCCGAAGTACGGCGACATCAGGCCGAGGTCCTGAAGGTGGCGGCGACGTCCTCCAACCTCAAGGGGACGTACGTCAAAACCCTCAAGGACGCGGTCGAGTACACCGTCGCGGCATGGTCCCACCAAACAACCACCTCCCGGGTGCCAGACTTCCTGGAAGAAAGGAAGAAGAGGGAGGCGCTGGAAAGAGAGGTGGAAAGCCTGAAGAGGAGGAACGAGGAGTTGGAACAAAGGATAAACAGGTTCCTGAAAGGCACGGCCGAGACAGCGGCGCCGTCCCCGACGGAGGCGCAGGCTCCCCGGAGCAGCGGGAGGGCCAAGGACGACATCGGAGCAGAAATAGAGATGCTAAAGAAGTCGATAAGCAGCCTCGGCCCATCCCTGTTGGGGACCCTGAGGAAAGAGCTTAGGGAAGCCCTCAGGGGAACGGGCCTGCTGAGACCAGCAACACAGCAGGGAACATCAGTGGCGACAAAGAGCGGACGACGATGCCGCGGACGGCGGGCCCGAAGCCTCCCCAACAACCCCCGCAATCCTCCCAACCCTCTCAACAGCAAGCGGGACAGGGACAGGAGACGGACGGGGAATGGAGGACCGTGGTCTCGCGGAAGGCGAGACAGAAGGCGAAAAGGAAGGCCAGGGAACAGAGGAGGAAAGAAGCGGGCTACGGTGCCCCCCTCCCCATCGCGCCCCAAACAAACAGGGCGGGATCGGTGGTGGGACCAGTCGGGCAACCGCCAAGGACGACCCCCGCCGCATTAGGTGGAGGGGAAAGGAGGAAAGAAAGAAACGGAGAGAAGAAGGCAGGAGCCCAACCGGCGAAGCGGACGTACGCAACGGTGGCGGGCAGGGCAGGATCGGCGGTCGTGCGGCCAGCACTCCGGCCCCCCCCAACGTCATCGGCGGTAACGCTCACGCTGAGGGACGGGGCTCCGAAAACGTACGAGGAGATCCTGGCGGAGGCGAGACGGGACAAAACCCTCCAGAAATGCGGACTGGAGTACGTCCAAACGAGAAAGGCGGCGACCGGGGCCATGGTGATCAATATCCCGGACGACGCCGGCATGAGCAAGGCCACGCAGTTGGCGTCGCGATTAGCGGGGGTATTAGACCCCTCCACCGTCAGAGTATCAGTCCCGGTACCGACGGCCGAGATCAAACTGGTGGGGGTCGACATATCCCTGAACGAAGAGGAACTGCTGGAAGAGCTGTCCAGGGCGGCGGACTGCCAGCCCCGCGACGTCAAAGCGTGGAACGCGGGAACATTCAGAAGCGGCATGGGGATATTTTACGCCAAGTGTCCCGTGGCCGGAGCCCGTAAACTGGCTCAAGCGGGGAAGGTCACACTGGGGTGGACCAGGGCAAAGGTGATCGCACTCCCCAGGAGACCGCTCCAGTGTTACCGATGCTTGGAGGTGGGCCACATGGCGGCGATGTGCGTCTCTCCGGTGAGAAGAACCCACCTGTGCTTCCGGTGCGGAGAAGAGGGGCACAGGGCGAGGAATTGCACGGCCGCATCGCTGAGATGCCCCACCTGCGAGGCAAAAGGAGCCCCGTCCAAACACAGGATGGGAAGCGCGGCGTGCAAACCACCGGAGGTAGGACCATCGGGAAGGAGAAGGGCGCGGAGATCGGCGATGGCCAAGGCAGCAGAGGCCATGGCGACAACCACGATTAAGGGCGTCACCGGAGCCGCGGAGCAGGCCAGCCTGTCGGGCAACCCACCAGTCGGAGGGAAGGATAGCACCATCGGAGTGAGTGGCCCGGGGGAGGCCATGGAGGTGACCGAGTAAATTCCGGGTCCTCCAGTGTAACTTGGGCAGAGCCGGAAGGGCTCAGGACCTGCTCCACCAGTCCACTCCATCCTGCGATGTACGGTGCGCCCGTCTGGGCGAGGGATCTGGCCGCGAGCAGGCGAAGTCAGGCACTCCTGCGGACGGTTCAACGCACCACCGCTCTGAGGATAGCGAGAGGGTACAGGACGGTGTCGCACGCGTCCGCGACCGTCCTGGCGGAATCCCCTCCATACGCGCTGCAAGCCCTGGCCCTTCAAAAGGTATACGAGGCCACGAGAGTCAGGGACGGGAATCGAGGCGAAGACCCTCTGGAGGTGAGGAAGGCGATCGAAGAGGAGACATGGGAGAGATGGCGGCTCCTACTGGAGAAGGAGGCGAGGAAGACGTCCCACCGCGCGGTAGACGCGGTCCTGCCCGTCTGGGACAGGTGGAAGGAAGAGCGGGGTGTTCCGCTGACCTACAGGCTGACCCAGGTGCTCACCGGGCACGGAGTGTTCGGGGAGTTCCTGAAGAAGATTCGGAAGGAGGTGACCAACATCTGTCACCACTGTGGGGAGGCGGAGGACACCGTCCAGCACACCCTGCAGCACTGCCCCGCGTGGGCCATGCAGAGACATCCTGACGGTGAAGATCGGTGACGACCTGTCCCCGAGGAGAATCATCGAGGCGCTGCTACGGAGCCGGTCGGACTACGAGGCAGTCCGGGACTTCTGCGAGCAAATCCGCTTTCCGGATTGTGACATTTAAAATTTAAAGCGTTCGTCGCCAACGACATTTCCGCCGGCATTCGCGTGCAAGCTTGTGCATCGATGCACGTTATCGCGCACACGCGTGCACGAAGGAATTGGAAACATAATCGAAAAAACAAAAAACAACAAAGCACCAGGAATCGATCTAATCAATGGCAAAATATTGAAAAACCTCCCTCCAAAAGCGATACGACTAATCACTATAATATTCAATATAAGAAGAGTCTGTCAACTCTTAGCTCAACTTACGAACAAGGGAAGTTGGGAAACTGGGAAGTTGAGAAAAATTTGCAACTTTGCGCGAACGTAGTTTATGCGATGCTAATGAGGAGAACGATGTCTTTCCTGTGCTGGAAAACCAGGCCAACGGTGAAGATATTCCATTAAAGAAATCTCCAATTTTCACAGTATCGTGAATATTTGAGAAACTGTAGAGGATAGAAGTTCAATTAAAAGTTGCAGCGTGTTTCGTGGCATTGTCACGGCTGAAATTCGAGTACTACTTCCAATGGAGCTCGTGATAAGTTGCAACGTACGCAACAAACCGAATCGGTACACAATTATGTGAAGAGATTCCGACACAACCTCAACGAACTGATATACGCGCTTCAACATGAAATTCGCGATCCAGTACGCCGAGCAGTCGCCATAGATCTTGAAACTGAACGAGCAACCAAAGTTTTCGTGCTGAATTTAAAACCCGAAATAGAGATACGCACATCAGCTACAAGGCCGAAGAATCTTCAAGAAGCGCAAGATGCAGCTTTCGAGGCGGAGTTAGTCATAGGGGAGATCGAACGCAACAAAAGATTAGGAAGAACAATGTATCAACCAATTGAGAGAGCTAAAACCCGATTCCAAAGAACACCTAAAGAAACCAATGCCAAGAAACTTCCAGCAAGCTGAGCGAACGCCACTTACCCAAAGAACTCAACTGAAGTGCTTCAAATGCAGCCAAATCGGACATGTCTCCAGTCAATGTAGAAATTTTCAAACACCCAGTCAACACCCGAGACCACCAGCAGTCCACAATCTCGAGACACACAATACAGAAACGGAAACTTACGACAAAACGACGGAAGACCAAGGAAAATCCCAAGAGTTAACACCACGACAGGCAAACTTCTCACAATACGGTTTAACACAAGAACTGGACATGTGACACACCTCATCGACACAGGAGCAAGAATCAACCTATTGAAAAAGGGCAAAGTAGACTGTCAAACTTTCAAGGCCGATGAACCTCGAATCTTCTCCATGGGACAAGACAGATATACCACTAACGAATTTATTAGATCTAAATTGTTTGGTAAGGAACATAAATTTTATATAGTACCGGATGACTTTCCCTTAATAGAAGATGGAATAATAGGTCTACCTTGTTTAGAGAAGTACCAATATGAAATCTCCAACGATAGATTAAAACTCGATAGTAATATTTTAGATTTTCAGAAACCAGAAGCGATACAACCAGGCGAAAAGAGAGTTCGAACCATCTACCTCGAAGGCAAACCAACGCGAGTATGCTTCTTCAATTCTGGTGAGTCAAACCATGAAATTTCTAACGACATTGATAACAGTAAAGAATTAGATCAAATTGCTAAATTTAAGACCGTAGTGAGAACAGATCATATTGAACGCGAACTCAGCGAACCCATAGAGAAAATATTAATACATTACATCGACGTATTCAATTTAGAAATCGACCTATTACCATGTACTAATCTGACAAAACATATAATCACATTAAAACAAGACAAAATCATAAACACCAAATCATACAGACCCCCAGAGTGCCACAGACGAGAAATCGAGGAACAAATGACAGACATGCTAAATAAAAACATTATAGAAGAATCAGACTCTCCTTTCAATTCACCAGTATGGGTTGTTCCCAAGAAATTAGATGCATCGGGAAAACAGAAATGGAGAATAGTTATTGACTTTAGAAAACTAAACGAACTGACTGACCAAGACGCCTACCCACTACCCGACATAGAAGACATATTAAGCCAACTAGGTGACGCGAAATTCTTCTCAGCACTTGATCTATCATCCGGTTTTCATCAAATCCCTATGGACGAAAATTCAAAGAAATACACCGCTTTCTCAACACCGCAAGGACATTTCCAATTTAACAGAATGCCTTTTGGACTCAAAAACGCACCAGCCACATTCCAAAGAATGATGGATACAGCGTTACGCGGATTAATTAATAAACACTGCTTTGCATATTTAGACGACATTATTATATTTGGAAGCACTATTCAAAAACATAATGAGAACTTAGTCATAGTATTACAAAGACTAAGAGAATTAGGACTAAAAATCCAACCAGATAAATGTGAATTTCTAAAACCAGAACTCGAATATTTAGGACACGTAGTAACATCAGAAGGAGTAAAACCTAATCCGAAGAAAATAGAAACAGTCGAGAACTTTAAAATTCCTAGAAACCTTACCGAAGTCAAATCATTCTTAGCACTCGTGGGATACTACCGGAAATTTATACGTAACTTCTCTAAAATAGCCAAACCCCTGACGGACCTAAACAAAAAAGACACCAACTTCCATTGGACGGACAAACAACAGAACAGTTTCGATACACTCAAACGAAAACTTCGTCAAGCACCTGTTCTGTCATACCCAGATTTCTCTAAAACATTCGTATTAACGACAGACGCTAGTAACGAAGGACTAGGAGCCGTACTATCACAAGACGGACACCCGTGCTGTTACATCTCTCGAACGCTAAACCCTCCAGAGAAAAATTATACGACTACAGAAAAAGAATTATTAGCTATCGTATGGGCATTGAAACGACTACGACAATACTTGTCAGGAAGAAAATTTGTTATTAGAACAGACCATCAAGCCTTGAAATGGTTGAATAATTGCAAAGACCCGTCGTCTAGATTAATGCGATGGAGACTAAAACTAGAGGAGTACGAATACACGATCGAATACGTTAAAGGCAAAGAAAACCCAGTCGCAGATAGCTTATCTAGAATTCACGCGATTCAAAAAATAGAAATCCCTGAAGGAACAGTAGCCTTAGATTTCTTACAACATTTTACTAAATGGAAAAGGAAGTCAGAAATCCCAAAACGATTAGAAATGAAACCCAACGATCAATCCTTCTATCAGTTAACTAAGACAGAATTAGGAGAGTTCGACGAGGCAATATGGTTACGGAAAATCGACAACATATTACGAAATAACAAGAAAGTAGGTATAGGAGACAACACGTTTACAGAATTAGAAAAGAACCAGATCAAACTTATACTTATATATTTCAATGATACCCGATACCCTGTCATTTTCGCGTGGGACCTAATCCAAGAATTAACCGAGGAAGAAATAGAGAAAATAATTCACGAAAATCATAACGGTACGATAGGACATTTAGGGGTACAAAAGACCTACCAAAGAATAAAGGAACGATATAAAATTCCATATTTATTGAATAAAGTCGAAGAGTTTATAAAGAAATGTGAAGCTTGTCAAAAGGAGAAATTAACGCGGATTAGACCAAAAGAAGAACCAATAATATCTGACACACCATTACAACCTAACGACAAAATTGCTATGGACATCATAGGACCTATGACCAAAACTAAGAAAGGAAATCAATTTATACTCTCAATACATGACGAACTGACAAAATACTTGATCCTAGTACCATTAAAAACCCAACGGACAGAATCCATAATAAATGCACTCTTAGAACACTACATTTACATATTTTCTGTACCCAAAACAATTCTAACAGACTAGGGACAAAACTTCATTGGTGAACTTATGTTAAAATTCGAAGAGGCATTTAAGATTAAACACATTAAAACCACTAGCTTTCACCCTCAGTCAAATGGATCTCTAGAAAGAACACATGCCGTAGTAAAAGATTTAATCCGCACAAGTCTGCATGATAACAATGATAAAGAATGGGATGAGATATTAAACTTCATATGTTTGGGTTATAATACAGCCGTACACGAAGGTACCGGATTTTCATCTTTTAAACTAACGTTCGGTAGAGACGCAAACCTACCATCGGCAATCGCGAAAACTTCGAATTTAACTAACAATGATATGTTCTCACTCTGGCAAAAGCAATTAAATAAATATTTAGATATCGCGCGAAAGACATTAATAAACAGTAAGAAACGATACCTTCGAGACCAGAAAAAAAGGATAGTTCGAACTCAAACGGTATTTAAAGAAGGAGATTTTGTATTAATCCATAATGATCACAAAAGGGACAAATTAGACACTGAATGGTCGACGCTCCTCTTTGTCAAAATAATGTCCGCGCAAATAAGTATTACACCACTAGAAGAAAAGGATATTTGTATAGCGATACTGCCAATATTATTGTAGGATTAGACACCAGCACGCCACGAAAACCTTCGATAGTCAATCGAAGTACGAGAAACTTCGACGATGCACATAGATTGTAGTGTAACTATAGGGTTTCATTATAGGGGATGCTTCGGAGTAGGCACAGTTTGATATATAGTGCTTTTTCAAGCACGTTAGAAAAATAATTGGTAAACTGTGGATATTTATGCAATTTTATGTTTTTATGACTAACCTAACCCCAATCTAACTAGAAATTAAATTTTATAATAAACGCTGTCAAACGTTCTAACCTTTCTGCAAGAAAAATACAACTCACTTTAAGATAAAACTGGAAATTACGAAAAGATTGTACTTTGTCCGGAGGTAGACAATTTGGTATCGAACAAATATTGAAACAAGTTATTGCAGAGTTTTATTCGTAAGATAACGATCCTCCAAGAAGATATAAAGAAATTTACCAGCTCTCACAAAGGTGTAATTATTTCCTTATCAAAGTATAATAAATCTGAATTTTTGAAAATGTTGACAAAAATTACAAGTAATTTACCGACTATTGGAAAATAATACTCGTACTTGGAAATGCATGATCGCCAAGGGATTAGTATTGCATATACCACAATAAGAAAAATTGTGGGTATAAAAGAACTCACTTAGCAAACGACTGACGTCGATAACAATGTGAATCGCTCGCAGTGCTCATTTAATTAAATGAAAACCCTAATAATTAAAAATTAAGCAATACTTGGCCAGTCAGAAGCTTGTAGAAGTGCTTCAAATGCAGCCAAATCGGACATGTTTCCAGTCAATGTAGAAATCTTCAAACACCCAGCCAACACCCGAGACCACTAGCAGTCCACAATCTCGAGACACACAATACAGAAACGGAAACTTACGACAAAACGACGGAAGACCAAGGAAAATCCCAAGAGTTAACACCACGACAGGCAAACTTCTTACAATACGGTTTAACACAAGAACTGGACATGTGACACACCTCATCGACACAGGAGCAGGAATCAACCTATTGAAAAAGGGCAAAGTAGACTGTCAAACTTTCAAGGCCGATGAACCTCGAATGTTCTCCATGGGACAAAACAGATATACCACTAACGAATTTATTAGATCTAAATTGTTTGGTAAGGAACATAAATTTTATATAGTACCGGATGACTTTCCCTTAATAGAAGATGGAATAATAGGTCTACCTTGTTTAGAGAAGTACCAATATGAAATCTCCAACGATAGATTAAAACTCGATAGTAATATTTTAGATTTTCAGAAACCAGAAGCGATACAACCAGGCGAAAAGAGAGTTCGAACCATCTACCTCGAAGGCAAACCAACGCGAGTATGCTTCTTCAATTTTGGTGAGTCAAACCATGAAATTTCTAACGACATTGATAACAGTAAAGAATTAGATCAAATTGCTAAATTTAAGACCGTAGTGAGAACAGATCATATTGAACGCGAACTCAGCGAACCCATAGAGAAAATATTAATACATTACATCGACGTATTCAATTTAGAAACCGACCTATTACCATGTACTAATCTGACAAAACATATAATCACATTAAAACAAGACAAAATCATAAACACCAAATCATACAGACCCCCAGAGTGCCACAGACGAGAAATCGAGGAACAAATGACAGACATGCTAAATAAAAACATTATAGAAGAATCAGACTCTCCTTTCAATTCACCAGTATGGGTTGTTCCCAAGAAATTAGATGCATCGGGAAAACAGAAATAGAGTGATCAACAGCCACGATGCTACATCCCCACCAAGCGCCCCGGTCGCAACATCCAACATCTATACCCCAACCGACTCATACCACCTCGAAGAAGAAGAGGGATCAGCTGTGATTTTCGAGCCACGCCGAGTCCGATTCCACAAAAGTCTTCTGAAGACAACTTGAGGGACCAAGTTGAATCTAAGAAGGGGGGAATGTCACGGCTGAAATTCGAGCAGCTATATTGCTACGTCGCGTGAGATGGTCCGCGGGACATCTCTCATGGTCAGGCCACCTAGGCCTGCCCATCGTCACGGTGGCCCGTATTAGACCCAAGGAACCCCCATAAACCGCATCTGTTAAACATTAAGGTACAGTCATATAGACATCGCCTGTTTATGAAGGTTCCCAAAAATCCGTTGGTCTGTTGCACATCCTCGCTAATTGCGAAGAAAGCAGATGTGCCCTGCGAAACTGCTGGGTTTTCCCCAAGAACAAGGACACCCATGAGCCAAATTTGCAGGAGACTTTCTCCTCGTATTGTATTTATTAACATTGGCCATAACCAATGGGCATCGCGGATCGTTACCCTCACTATTCTACTCAAAAGAGTAAACAGCGAATCCGCGTCTTTAGTTCAGAAGGAAACACCCTCACCGAGTTTTCCTCAGTAAGAGCAGTAGAGCAGTCAGGGAGTCTTGAACAGTCACGCCTAGAGCTCGGAAGTGTATTGGAAACATAAGAAAAAAATAAAAGTTTCTTTTCTCCTAAAATTTCCTTTCATTTATTATTATTTTACGTGACAATAACAATGTGAATCGCTCGCAGTGCTCATTTAATTAAATGAAAACCCTAATAATTAAAAATTAAGCAATACTTGGCCAGTCAGAAGCTTGTAGCTGTAAGTTTTTTTTGGTGCAGGAACCACACGATTTGACACCTCCGTTGGTCCGAAATGAGCCACGTCCAACTGATCTTAATAAATTTTCAAATTCGATTTTCTCGTAAACCGAGCCTTAAACGAAGAAATTCTACTCCACACTTTCTTTTTATTTTTTCACAAGCAACCACCTCGTGGCCGCTTGTGATGTTATTCGGTCGCACCCTGTATACTCTGAATACTTCGTTTCAACATTTCATTTTCTCAGCTGAAACGACTAAATATACGACTCCATTGAAAAAGCATAGAGAATTATAGAAAACAGACGTTACACTCGCGCAAGCACGTGCAAGCGTGCTTTAATTTTTATTCAAAGGAAAAGCTTCTTTCAATGGAAAAACTAACTCGACCATAGACTTTGCAAAGCTGCATGGTCGCGTTCAGAGGAATTGAAATTCGCGTGACCACGAGCGAACCACTCGAAAATCGCGTACAGAGCGAAACAGACGAAATGAATGCCGCGTAAAGAGATGAAATCATGTACCGACGACTTGGCGCGTAAAATACCCAGCAAAAGGAGAAAGAGAGAGATGAAGGGAGATCATGTCGGACAAGAGACTTAACTGTAATTACATCCATTTACAGTTACCAGGTTAATACGGCGAGGACGCGCAGCGTTTGGTTACTGTCACGCTTTCCGGATTGTGACATTTAAAATTTAAAGCGTTCGTCGCCAACGACATTTCCGCCGGCATTCGCGTGCAAGCTTGTGCATCGATGCACGTTATCGCGCACACGCGTGCACGAAGAAATTGGAAACATAATCGAAAAGCAAAAAACAACAAAGCACCAGGAATCGATCTAATCAATGGCAAAATATTGAAAAACCTCCCTCCAAAAGCGATACGACTAATCACTATAATATTCAATATAAGAAGAGTCTGTCAACTCTTAGCTCAACTTACGAACAAGGGAAGTTGGGAAACTGGGAAGTTGAGAAAAATTTGCAACTTTGCGCGAACGTAGTTTATGCGATGCTAATGAGGAGAACGATGTCTTTCCTGTGCTGGAAAACCAGGCCAACGGTGAAGATATTCCATTAAAGAAATCTCCAATTTTCACAGTATCGTGAATATTTGAGAAACTGTAGAGGATAGAAGTTCAATTAAAAGTTGCAGCGTGTTTCGTGGCATTGTCACGGCTGAAATTCGAGTACTACTTCCAATGGAGCTCGTGATAAGTTGCAACGTACGCAACAAACCGAATCGGTACACAATTATGTGAAGAGATTCCGACACAATCTCAACGAACTGATATACGCGCTTCAACATGAAATTCGCGATCCAGTACGCCGAGCAGTCGCCATAGATCTTGAAACTGAACGAGCAACCAAAGTTTTCGTGCTGAATTTAAAACCCGAAATAGAGATACGCACATCAGCTACAAGGCCGAAGAATCTTCAAGAAGCGCAAGATGCAGCTTTCGAGGCGGAGTTAGTCATAGGGGAGATCGAACGCAACAAAAGATTAGGAAGAACAATGTATCAACCAATTGAGAGAGCTAAAACCCGATTCCAAAGAACACCTAAACCAATGCCAAGAAACTTCCAGCAAGCTGAGCGAACCCCACTTACCCAAAGAACTCAACTGAAGTGCTTCAAATGCAGCCAAATCGGACATGTCTCCAGTCAATGTAGAAATTTTCAAACACCCAGTCAACACCCGAGACCACCAGCAGTCCACAATCTCGAGACACACAATACAGAAACGGAAACTTACGACAAAACGACGGAAGACCAAGGAAAATCCCAAGAGTTAACACCACGACAGGCAAACTTCTCACAATACGGTTTAACACAAGAACTGGACATGTGACACACCTCATCGACACAGGAGCAAGAATCAACCTATTGAAAAAGGGCAAAGTAGACTGTCAAACTTTCAAGGCCGATGAACCTCGAATCTTCTCCATGGGACAAGACAGATATACCACTAACGAATTTATTAGATCTAAATTGTTTGGTAAGGAACATAAATTTTATATAGTACCGGATGACTTTCCCTTAATAGAAGATGGAATAATAGGTCTACCTTGTTTAGAGAAGTACCAATATGAAATCTCCAACGATAGATTAAAACTCGATAGTAATATTTTAGATTTTCAGAAACCAGAAGCGATACAACCAGGCGAAAAGAGAGTTCGAACCATCTACCTCGAAGGCAAACCAACGCGAGTATGCTTCTTCAATTCTGGTGAGTCAAACCATGAAATTTCTAACGACATTGATAACAGTAAAGAATTAGATCAAATTGCTAAATTTAAGACCGTAGTGAGAACAGATCATATTGAACGCGAACTCAGCGAACCCATAGAGAAAATATTAATACATTACATCGACGTATTCAATTTAGAAACCGACCTATTACCATGTACTAATCTGACAAAACATATAATCACATTAAAACAAGACAAAATCATAAACACCAAATCATACAGACCCCCAGAGTGCCACAGACGAGAAATCGAGGAACAAATGACAGACATGCTAAATAAAAACATTATAGAAGAATCAGACTCTCCTTTCAATTCACCAGTATGGGTTGTTCCCAAGAAATTAGATGCATCGGGAAAACAGAAATGGAGAATAGTTATTGACTTTAGAAAACTAAACGAACTGACTGACCAAGATGCCTACCCACTACCCGACATAGAAGACATATTAAGCCAACTAGGTGACGCGAAATTCTTCTCAGCACTTGATCTATCATCCGGTTTTCATCAAATCCCTATGGACGAAAATTCAAAGAAATACACCGCTTTCTCAACACCGCAAGGACATTTCCAATTTAACAGAATGGTAATCCTCGCTGGTAAGAACCAACTATCAACTTATCTGAGGTCATCAAATCGCGAAGTAGAAATCAAGTCAGAACGGACCGCCGTCAAACTGCCAGACATCCAGTTGCCCAAATTCGACGGCACCATTGAAAATTGGAAATCGTTTTACGATATGTTTATATTCGCCATCGATCGAAATGAGAACCTGACGCAAGTGCAGAAATACCACTACCTGCGATCGTCCGTGACCGGTAAGGCCGAGAGAAGTATAAGTTCGTTAGAAATAACCGAGTCTAATTATACAATTGCACTTAATGTACTAAGGAACAAATTTGACTTTCACCATCGAATATGTATGCGGCATTGGCGTCTGATACTTGATTATCCCAAGATATCAAAGGAAACGCCTGAAGCCATAGATGATTTTATTGAGACGGTAAAACTGAACCTGGCCGCATTAGAGAAACTAGAGGAGTCGGTCACGTCAAATGTGGTTTTGGTCGAACTACTCACCTCGAAATTACCCTCATCCACTATAAGCATATGACATCAAACCTTGCCCGATAAAAGGTTGTCCTCGTATACTCATCTGATGGATTTTCTGGCGGCACGGACCAACGGCGATCAGCCCATCACGAGATCACAGGAAACAGTGGAGTCGATTCATCACCGTCCTAACCGTCGATATCGCTCATCACGAGGACAAACTTTCACCACCTCAAAGCGGACACGGACCTGTCATCTCTGCCACGGACCTCATGAATTAATGAATTGCCAACTCTTCCAAGCAAGGACGGCAAAGACACGTATTGAATTAGTGAAGGAGGCATCGTTATGCACCAACTGCTTAGGCACGGGACACACCATCAAACAATCCTCCTAAATAAGACGAGCTGGGTCACTCACTGTTCTTCTACCACGCAGACAGTCAAGTCCACTGCTCTTCTACTACGCAGACAGTCAACTACACTGCTCTTCTACTACGCAGACAGTCAACTCCACTGTTCTTCTACTACGCAGACAGTCAAGTACACTGTTCTTCTACTTCGCGAGTAGTCACGTTTATTAATTTGAGTCAGTCAGGTTCTCGGGCTATAGCGCGCTAACTTCTAAACCCTCGGGTCAGATCGATAAATAATTTTTGTAAGTCCCACGTTTTGTTAATGGTGTTAAATAAACATATATTAGGTAACTGTAGACTACAGTTAGTCAAACACAACCACCCCTATTCTCGTAACTGAAATCAGGGGATCGCCCTGCTCGCGGTGTCGATTAGTGCATCGTAACGGGAATTTACGACTCCCGTTGACGCGTCTCAAAGCGAACGCGTCTCCCCGCGACCGGACGAAAATACAATCGCCGTAGATCCAACTTCGCCGGAACGTCGATTTCACTTTCTACTTCCGTTTCAGCTCGTCGCAACGCGACGGAATGCAATTTATTGCCGGATGGAACGCCGACTGAACGAATTATCCTGTTCGACTTACCGCATCACCTAGTTAATCAGTTAACTGCGTCCGACGTATATACACGTCAACGCTTTTTATTATAAAAGTAATTAAAAAAATAATTGTAAGAGGTGAACTCGAAGGTGGCGTCAAATTCTAAATTGAACCCTGTCGTCATTAGAACACAGAAATTGTTGACAAGATCGTTTGTATCGCTTCACATCACAACGTGATACACGTCAATGCGAAGCTTTATTTCGGTGTGTTGACGTACATACTCGTCGTATGAAAGAAAAAATTGCCATATAGCATAAAAGGACATTTAGTGGTACGTTTTCTTTATACTTTCAATAAACCTATTATGCATAACAAATATTATAACAAAACAGTGTGATTATTTGATTATTCTCTTTGGGAGCAGGAGAAGCCAACCATAGAAAATATCGTCGAACTTGGAATAACTTTCGTTGCTAACCTAACTGATTAATACAAGCAATGGAGGATAAAGGAAAATTAGTGAAACATTCGATGAAAACGCAAGGAAATTGACATTCAGTTTGTATGTTCTCGCAGCCAGAAAGGCCATTTTCAAGGGAATTTTCATTTTTCCCGGGCTTCGAAAGAGGACAGTTTTTCTATGTTGCACCTTCAGTTTTTCTTTGCTGCATTTTCAGTTTTCTTTTACGTTGTGATATGAAGTGATACAAACGATCTTGTCAACAATGTCTGTGTTCTAATGACGACTGAGTTCAGTTTAAAATTTGACACCACCTTCGACTTCACCTCTTACAATTATTTTTTAAATTACTTTTACAATAAAAAGCGTTATTCTCGTTCAATGCAATTATTATAATTATGCACCACAAGTACAGGTAATACAAGGTGGTACGTCGCGTGAGATGGTCCGCGCAACATCCCTCATGGTCAGGCCGCCTAGGCCTACCCATCGTCACAGTGACCCGTATTAGGCCCAAGGAACCCCCATAAACCACATCTGTTAACCATTAAACTATGGTCATATAAACATCGCCGGTTTATGGAGGGTCCCAAAAAATCCGTAGGTTTATTGCACACTCTCGCTAATTACGGAGAAAGCAGATGTGCCCTGCGAAACTGCTGGGTTTTCCCAAGAACAAGGACACCCATGAGCCATAATTGCAGGAGCCTTTCTCCTCATATTTTGGTTATTAACATTGGCTACAACCAATGGGCATCGCGGATCGTTACCCTCACTATTCTACCGAAAAGTGTGAACGAATCCGCGTCCTTAGTTCAGCAAGGGTACACCCATACCGAGCTTTCCTCCTAAATAGTACGAAATGTGTCAGTCACTGTTCTTCTATTTCTCAGACAGTTAAGTATACTGCTCTACGACGCCACGTAGAGTCAAGTCACGTCTGTTCTACACATCGGAGAGTCAAGTCAGTGCTATAACGCTCATCGGGCAGTCACGTCTAATAATCTAAAACGGTATTGGCATACAACGCGCCAACGCTAACAACCCTCGGGTAAGACACTGTAATTTGAACCTAAATCAAAATATTCTCTGTATAAGTTTCAAGTGTTGTAAACGGTTATAAATACATTTATATTAGATAACTGTAGACTACAGTTATTCAACCACAACCACCCTTATTGTCCTAACCGAAATAAGGGGATCGATCTGTTCTAGGTGTCGATTGTTATTGTTGCAGTGAAAATTCTCGTTCGAAGTAAGGAACTTGCGAACTGATATATTTTCCACAATTTTTAATTTCATCAACTTCCAACGCCACGACACACTGACATGAACAATTATAAATTACATATTATACTATAAACAATTATATAAAATAATTATAAATTCGATCGCATTTTTGCAATTTTCACATTGCATCAGTTTCCACCACTAACTTGAAGAAATTTTTCATTTCTTCCATATTTATGTTATATTTATATTAAATTTGTTATTTTATATTATATTTGTATTAAATTAAATGACACGAAGCATTAAAAAACTGTCGAATGATATTCTACGAAGTTGGAAGATTATTGAAGAATTTTTTTGAGATTAAAAAAAGCAGAAACCTATAACGTCGGTAAAGACAAAGTTACCGACAAAAATTGTTTATATAATCTCAGATGATAACAGAAAACAGGTAGAAATCTTCTTCTTAAAAATGAGATTTTCCCTGGGAATTGCGTTTTCGTCCGTAAGAAAAATATAAACTCGATGTGAATTTCGTTATTAAAACTTCTCAATCGATATTTCCCGGATTTTCCTTTATTTTCAGTGCATTGGCCGTACTCTTGCTAACACAATCCACTTGCTCAACCTATTACTTGAAACTTATTGTTAGCCACTGTTTGTTGAGAGATCGTAGATAACGAGCAGAAGCAACCAACTCCTATTACATGGATTCCACTTACGCCAACTGTTTATTTTCCAATCAGTTTAGACAAATGGAGTCTACTTTACGTACTTACAGTGCGGTGAATAATTACAAGCTCAGCCCTATTTCTAGTTTTCTCATAATATTCGAAAAAACGGTAGCAGAATCGTTTATGTTAATTTCACGTTATAATAGAAATTGTGGAAAAGAAACTACGAAGATATGAGGAACAGAAACTTTCCTCTTTGCAAGCGCGGAAAATGGTAAATTTTCTCTCGAAATTGTTTCCTTTTTTTTTGGCTGCTAACAACAAACTAATTTTCTTACATTTTCGTAAATATTTCGTGAGCTTTCCTTTATTTCTCGCTGTTTCAATTAATCCACTGACTCGTTTAAAGTTTCATTTTTAACATCCTCCCACGCGGATTTTATTCTCCCGTCAAGTTTAATGTTATCTTCTCTACGGTAAACTTGTTTGCCAGAATTGGCCCGCAGATTTTCTCGTTGAAATCACAGCTCGATGCTGGCCACCGTGATAATTCTGTTCCGAAGCCTGGAAATTGCACTGAAAAATGTATTTTGTACTTGAACAATCGCCTTTCTGTCTTCTATCTCGTTTATGGAAGGCGATAATTCTCCGTCCAACGTCTCCCGTTGTCCTACAGCAACTGTTAAATCTGCCATTTAGAAAAACGATCTTTTTGCAACATTGAGCGACCTCCTTTGAAACATTGCAAAAATAACGCAGTAGACAGGTTTAGGTTCACAGCACTTGTGCTTCCACGTTCCAACGTTATTTTCCAATCGACACGTTCGAAATATTAAATGAGTTGCAAAGAGCAGCTGATTCGATCGATAGGAAGTTTTCTGTTACGACAGAAATTAAATCAAAAATTGAGTCCGATGAAACTGCCAATTAGAGGACAATGTTATCTCGAGAAAGAAAGAAGAAAATTTCCGCGTGTCTAATGTTCGTTGATTAATCGATCGCGTTCTACATCGCGAAGCAAAGCGATCTTTAAAATGGCGCGGCTGGCTGACAACAGATGAGAGCCGGGGTCGTTGAACCTGCGCCATCTTTTGTCAATTGATGATCGCGATATATGTTACATATATACTGCAGACCAGAACGTCACAGATCGTTCGAGAATGAACGATTCACTCGGTCGTGTCTTTCCGACCTTCTGACCTAACCTTCTCTCGCTGCATCGTAAAAAGGGGATAGATCGATCGTATCGATCGGATCGTAAAATTTGTCATTTTTAATCGCGAATTCTGTCGTCTCGAGTAATCGCATATGGCAGCTCGCAAGCAATGTGAAGTAGAATGTAATGGAATGTGGTGGGGGTAAACCGGAGGCGGATCGGATGTTCGCACGGTGCAACAAATTAAAAATGCAGCGAATTGATAATGGCGTGTTTACACGGGTGCAGGTAACACGGAGTTTGATCGCGATATCCAAACTCCGTCCAGATTTCCCGCTTTCCACCAGCTCTTCGGACGACGGAATACGCGTCGTTGCGCGTGATTATGATCGATGCAGCGAGGCTCCGATAAATTGCAACGACGCGACCGCGATATTTGCATTGCAAACGACGTACGCATTAATGCAGGTCAGAAATAGAACGATGGACGCAGGCTGATCTTCGCTTATCGATTTCCCCGCGAACGTCGGAATCAGTCGCGTAGAAAGTCGTCACGTGTCTTGTGATAATTATAATTATGATACAGAGGTGAAATACGTTTCACAAATTCAATTTCCTCCATTTACAAATTCATTTTCCTGCACGACGACTGCGATTAGTCAAAAGTTTGTCTCGATAGAGCGAGCATTTTTCTATCGCCTTTCCAACGTACGATCTAATCGACGTGTATTTATACAGGGTGTGCCAGTATTTATGGTACGACGAGGAAGTGATCGTAAGAAAATACGTGGAAAATATACAATAAGTTTGTGATATTCGAAAGAATTCTTCTACTGTTAATTGTGTATGACCTTCACGTTCACCGTGTGGCACGTGGATGAATTCGTCTTGACACACGTTCTCGTACGAGGCAGAGAAACGTACAGTGTGTATTTAAAAAAATGGGAAAGTCGTCGTTATTCGTTGAAAAATATTGCAAACATAAAAAAACAATATAGCCATTGTATTGGCCATAGAAAATTGTACAACTTTTCCCTCTGCCACTTTTTCCTAATACATGCCGTTTACAAGAAAACCGCTGTCTAATAACAGCGCGGCTATCCTGTATAATAACGAAACGTAATTTTCCGTACTAAGCGAACTCTCGTCAGGTAGATAGCGATAAAAGACGAATTTTGCTAAGAAAGGCGTGCGAAAATTTAGAAAATTGTCTTCGTCAACGTTGAAATATAGCGACGTCCGACTGGCTACTTTCCATCGAACCGGTGACAATAAATAGCGTTCGTATTCCAAAGAAACGCACAAAACCAGGCAACGCGTAAGCATATAATACGTACGTCATACCGAGAAATGTCACATTCGCAGAAGAGGAAACGGGCGGCACCCAGATTCGCTGAAGTAGTCTACAAAAATAGCGCTAACTGGTAACGATCGCTAATTCTATTACGTTGGCTGTCGTTCGTTCACGTTGCGGCGTGTCTCGCGGAAAGACACCAGCAATCGGACAACTCTGTCGATTCTCGTGATCACTGCGGATTGAATGGGGCTTTTCGCAGGCTGCTCCCGCCATTGTAACTCGACAGCGGCCTGAGAGACGCAGTGTACTGCGGCGCGAAATATAATTACGAAAGGAAATATAATTACAGCATATGCTTTAATCGCGACTTCCTCCCAATTTTTATTAAAAACACGATAGACATATGGGAAATATTTACATACGCTCGGCTTCCGGTCCGAGTTATTTCCACGGAGTTTATGATTGTTGTGCAGTTTTATCGCGTGTTACGCGTCTAAGGTAATCTTTAGCGATTTTTTGGAATCTTGTTCGTCATCAGTGTGTACTTTTTATGCATCATAGTGAAATATACAGATTTTTCGTGAGAGTTCATATTTACTGATGTGAATTATATTGCTGATACTACGACGAATATTTTACTTTGGACATTGTTCGCATTTTTCTTAAAGCGTACAATGGCGCGTACATCTGTTTACCGAAATTGAACTTTATCCACATTCTTAATCGTATGATCGGTCGCTTTTCATTCGTCGAGAAGACAATCTCATAAAGTAAAATTTCCTAACTTCTTAAATGCAGAAATAACCGAATACCTTATGCAAATACGAATTTAATTAGTTGCACCAACTTTATTATAATTTTCGTGCTACTCGTCTTGCACTGAATATTTGTAAATTTATTTGTGAATTATTAAATTATTAATGAATGTATAAATAATATATAATATAATATATATAATATATAATACAAAGCAATCCCATTTTTCTTCATCCTAATCAACTTTAGTAGGAAAATTTCAAATTATCTCTTTCTACTCATTTCCAGCACCCTACAAATTGCATTTATATTAGCAAACTTTTAATTGCCAGCGTATCTCCTACGTACATGTGTATTATTATACAAAATATACTAAATTAGTATAATAAATTAGCGCAAGAGATGAAATTTAACATTTAATAAATACGAGAGACAAATTGTTATTTGTTCATAAGCGTAACGCATAAGTGAGAAAGAAAGTAACGAGAGAGTTCATTTACTTCCATGAAACGTAACTTTCCTCGATAATATTTTTCTCCTTCTAATTGATCGTTATTCAGCTGGAAAATGGCTGGTATAAATTTCGTTGTATCGCGGAATCTTTTCACCGCTGTTAACGATTGCCGCGAATGATGCAGCGCAACGGTAAATTCAATTTCCTTCCGCAGAAAGCTGCCGGCTGCTAAATTGCTTCATCTGTGATTGTCATTTGCGTTACTCGAGGCTTCCCGCAAGTCGTTCAAATTAGCTTCACACCGGAAGCTAATTTCAAGCAAACCGTAGGTACGTTTGTTGAAAAACTACGTTTACTTTCAACTGGTCCATTCTACGAAACCCTGGTAAGAGGTACTGAATGTACTTATTTGTTAAGTGCATCTTAATGTTAATTTAACTGGACACTATCATTCTGCCGTCGACTGCCGAAGCGTGTAGACGTGTGTCTAGTGCTCCATGAAGTTCACAATACAATAAGTGACGACCCCCTGTTGAAAATGAAACAAAACAGAAATAAACCAAGAGTTTTCTAGACTTACTCGGAAAATCCGATGGTTCTAATCTTTAATCCAAATCATGCCTCTCGCCTAGTTATTTCAATTTGAATTAACTAGATGGCCCAAGTAACTCGATCAGGCTCTCATGAGCAAAACTATAACCGCACTGTTCTACCTCCTCCGTGACAAAAGGTAATCTGTCCCATCTTTCAAACCACGGAAACAACAGCACAAGACGCAAGCTAGATACAGTAAAAATGTCGCCGGCGACTTCAATTCTAAGGCTACCGCATGGGGTGGAAAGAAGAACGACCGTAGGGGAACCAGTCTTCTGAATATGTTGAAGAACGGCACCGTTCCGATAAAAATGGCATATACCGACTACACGTTCATTAGGAACGGAGGAACGAGTTTTATCGATGTAAATAAGGGACTGACGAGGAGGTATGCCGGTGGGAGGATATCGAAAGTCTGGTCGGCATCGGACCACCGCTACGTCCTTCATAGTTTTAAAATCAAAAGGACGAGATGTAACGCAAAAGATTTTAAATATTCGACAAGGAATGCTGACAAGGACAAATATGCTTTGACGTTTGATGGATACCATGGCAAGTCATTTACAGATATTATGAATGACGAGGAGGCACAGGGTGGTCGCTTACAGACTATCCTGGAAACGACATGTGCCTCTGAATTAAAGAAGCTTTATCCGTCGATAGGGAAGAGAATAGGCGAATTCGTCTTCGAACGGTGAAATAGCTGCCCAAGGAAAGAAACGATTAGGAGTATGAGAGAGACCCTGATAGCCAGAATTAGAGGCACCAACGACGCGACTCGACTGAGCCGTACAGGGCCATCATGTCTAGGATGGTCGGCCTACACATGGATAGGGCTCGAGCTATAGTTGACGAACTCTTGCTGACGAGGCCAACGAAGAGAAAGAGCTGTAATGGAAAAGAAGAAGAAGATGGTCACTGCAGGATCTCAGAGGAGGACCTGATGGATGCCTGTAGGAAGATAAACTCTAACAAGGTGGTTGGTGTAGACGGTATACCAAGGACAGTGGTCAGAGCATTGGTGGAGAGGGGAGCAGAGAAAGTGTTGAGATGGCCGAATACCGTGAACGATACAGGCAAGATCCGGGCGAAATGGCAGATAGCGAGGGTGCTCATACCTAAACGGGGCAGAAATCCCACGTTATTGGTCTTTCCGACCGATCAGTGTGCTTCCACCTTCCCATAAAAGGGATTGCACTCATCACTTCTATCTTTAAGTCTTGGAAAATATTATTGATTACTCTTATCCCTAAAGCTGGAAAACCAGTACACGAAACTAGCTCTTATCGCCCAATTAGTCTTCTACCTAATTTGTCCAAACTATTTGAGAAGATGCTAACGAAACGACTGCTTCTACTCTTACAGGATCCGAAAACAATAGATCAAATTCATCTTTTAACCCGTAAAGTCAGCCAAGATTTAGAAAAGGAGAAGTATTACTCTGCTGAATCCATGGACATTCAGCAGGCGTTCGACAAAGTGTGGCATGAAGGACTTTTGTTCAAACTAAAGAAAATCCTACCACACACCTACTAAACCTATATCTAGCCAATAGGCTGTTCATGAATAAATACTTAGACGCTATTACCGCAACTTTCCCAATAGAAGCTGGCATACCCCAAGGCAGTGTCCTCGGACCTCTGCTGTTTGCTATCTACAATTTACCAACTTCAACAGAGACAACCATAGCGACATTTGCTGATGGTACAGCTTTATTAGCATCGCACTCAGACCCGATAATTGTCTCCTCTACTTTTCAGCAAGGTCTCGACTCAATGGAAAAGTATTTCCACAAATGGCGCTTCAAAAGAGATGAGAAAGAATATATAGAGATATAACTTTCATGATGCGAAAACAATCCTACCCACAGATGACCATAAATAATATTTCAATTCGAAACAAAGGGTCAGTCAGATATCTGGGTATGATCCTGCACGGAAGAATGACATGGGAGTGACACATCGTAAATAAATCCAAACAACCAAATCAAAATTAAGAAAATTCTACTGGCTCATTGGCAGACGTTCCAACTTAAGCGCGTAGAGTAAAGTAATGTTATATAAGGCCATATTGAAGCCTGTATGGACCTATGGGATCCAACTATGGGAAACAGTAAATAATTGCAACATAGAAATTCTTCAACGATTCCAATCGAAAACTAAGATCCTTAATAAATGCACCTTCGTATGTTAGCAACGAAACAATACATCGCGACCTCAGTTAAGGACGAAATATCCAAATTCAGTAATAGGTATGACATGAGAGTTAACAACCACCAAAACCCAGTAGTTACTCAATTACTTGACACGACGGATCAGATCAGCATTCAAGCATTAGAATCAAACATAGGACAAACACTTATTAAACACGACATAGTGTCACATCAGAATTATTTATTTATAATTCGCAATTAAAGTCGATTGCATAATTCTTCCAAATAAAAAAGAAAAACAACTGGCAACCGCTCTGTTCTCAAACTGCTCCTCCAACGAAGTGCAAACAATTTCGACCGCGTTAGTAGAAATGCGCGTGTACGTTGTTTCCAAGTATGTCGCAGTTTTAATCTAGGAACTTGGAACACTTGGAAATTCCAAATTAAATGCAATTACATGGCAAGTTTTAGACGATGCACGTGCCTAATACGCGGATTAAGATAATTAGTTGGAGAAATTTAGAGCAAAAGTAATTCCTATGTTTTATGACGGTTTCTTTTGACAACGAAAAACTTATAATTACAAAACTTGTGCTTGTAAGAAGGTAGAAAGCATGCACTGTAGCTCGTGTAATCACAAGCGCACCTCCGGTTCTCGTTGCTTTTGCACAGTACTTGAACAACTTCAGAAAAACGTCACTTTATACTTTGTACTTTGGCGCTTGCGTTTAAACGCTATACCCATGGGCAGGATACTTTGAAACAGCGACAAGGTCTAATTGCAAAGTTTTAGAACGTTCACTGACGATTCTGTACGACAACAAAGCTGTTTCTTCAAAGCTATCCATTTGCGAAAAGAAACTGAAGGAAATGTGAGATCGAGTTTCTTATTAAAACTGTTCCACAAGTGTGTTTAATAAGAAACAGTATCTGCACACCTTGCTTTTGAATCGATTGATCTTCTTTCTTAAAGTGAGAAGAAAATACATATGTTGCAAGTGTGTAAAGGACCTACGATTGAACAGAAAGTTTGTTCTATTTATATTTATAAATGGATCTTAGTTTAAACAATGGCTATTAATCTCAATGGTGTTATTGATTGGTCAACAGTCAACTATAGAGTGTGAAACAACCATCTTTGGAAGTGCTTATTGCTTGCTGGCCTCAAGTTACTTGAAACATGGTTCATCAAAATAAGGCAAATGCGTCAACAATTTGTATTAATCTCAAATTAACTTAATTGTTTCCTGGTGGTGTTGATTAGTCAACAGTCAACTGTAGAGTGTGAAACAATCATCTTTGGCAGTGCTTATTGCTTGCTGGCCTCAAGTTACTTGAAACATGATTCATCAAAATAAGGCAAATGCTTCAACAATTTGTATTAATCTCAAATTAACTTAATTGTTTCCTGGTGGTGTTGATTAGTCAACAGTCAACTTTAGAGTGTGAAACAATAATCTTTGGCAGTGCTTATTGCTTGCTGGCCTCAAGTTACTTCAAACATGGTTCATTAAAACAAACCAAGAGTTTCAATAATTTTTATTAATCTTAATTCAATTCATTTGCACTTTAGTATTATTAATTAGTCAACAGTCAACTGTACAGTTTGAAACAGTCATCGTTGCAAGTGCTTATTGCTTGCTGGCCTCAAGTTATTTCAAACATGGTTCATTAAAACGAACCAAGAGCTTTAACAATTTTTATTAACCTCAATTTAATTTAATTGTTTCCTGGTATTGTTGTTTAGTCAACAGTCAACTGTACAGTGTGAAACAATCATTCTTGGAAGTACTTGTGGCATGTTGGCTTCACACATGTTCAAACATGATTCAAACACCAAAGTAACGCAAATGTACTCGGAACGTAAAAATTTCAATCTCTTTGGAACTCAAAAAACAGAAATTAACGCGTTATCGACGTTCCATCTCACAACATTTTATCAAATATTTCTTTCCCAATCAATTTACATTATTCAACTTTTTAATCCCCTGACTGTAAAAGGGGATTCCAAAGATTCGACCAGTATTTTTCTCCTATCGTCATGTGATTCCATTTTTACGAAATCTTACAGTTTCGATTGCGAAATATTACGATACATAATCTTATGAAATCCAAAGGAGCTCAAGTATTTATAGATTATGATAAACCCATGTTCGGTCTTTCAATTAAACCTCTTCCTCCTCTGACACACACGACTCATAAGAAAAAAAAAACGAGATTAAATTACGAATGCTGATGTGTAATCAAAGCTTAACAGATGACGTCCTTCCACGGACGTCTCTGTAATAATCACGCGACACGATGGATCGTGTAACTGTTATGTAATCATAGATTGCTCGATAAATATATGATACGATCATCGTCGTGGCATGGAGGTCTATTTTTTAAAAAATCCAAAATAGAGTAATCGAAGCTGGTCCACGCTTCGTTTTTCGCTTCCCACTGTCACCTCGTCGTCGGTCGTCGCCAGTTGGATGTTATTAAAATGCGTGGCCTTTCGCGTGCGCATCGCACCATCGCACGTCCCATCCACGCCACAGCGTTCTTCGTTTCGTAATCCTCTAGTCTCGCGCCGTGCCGTTTGCGAAGCGATGAGAGTCGTCTTCAAACTAAAGACGCACGCGTCTGTTGCGCGTGGGCTCGGGAAGAAATAATTACGGTAATTTGCCGCCGTTCCTTTTTCCTGTTTCTTCTTGTTTTAATTCGCGTCCTCTATTCTCTTCCTTTTCCACCTCACCTCCATGGTGTTTGTTGGACACCGATTGCAAATTGTACATGCAAATCGATGTTATTAGTTATTAAACACACACCTCTTATGTGATTTGTTAGCTTGTCGACATTGTTTATTCATTCGTATGTGGTGAATATATCACTGATTTGTTTATGGAAAATTGTTCTATTATTTAGCGAGTTGCAGTTCGGATTTGGATAAGGTAACACGCTGACTGCGGATGTTGGAGCATTTTTTGGAAATTTACCATTCCAACAGTCTACACACAATGTGTAATGTACAAGAGTATCGTACAATATTTAAAGCTGAGCTTTTCTTGTGATGTAATACTTTATGTAGTACAATATATCTGATGGTAAATTATATTTAGTGAAGATGAAACAAGTTTCTATTTACATTCACGCTTGCTTAACTTTGTTTATAGAGACAATAACTTTGTTCAGGCTAGCAATAAGAATATAATAAGATATAGAAAAATATAGATAGAACAGTTTTATGCATAATGATTTATGACAGACAATATTACATTGGGTTGTGGGTGTATATGTATGTTTGGGTTATGGTGCTGTATGGAGGTTTGCGACATGGTTATATATGTATATAAAATATGTGACATATATATATATATATATATATATACATATAATATATGTACATAATGTATAATATAATATATATAATATTATAATATATTATATACTATACATAGTAATAAATATCAGTATATATATAGCATCTATTTATTTATTTTCACTATATTTTATATCTATATTATAATTATATTTATAATAATAAATATATTATGATATTATATATTATATTATAATGTTATTGATGTAATGTTATAATTATATTTATATTTTACTTATTATGCTATAATTATATTTATAATAATAAATATATTGCAATATTATATATTATATTAAATATATCATAAATATTATTAGTGTAATATTATAATTATACTTTTAATAATAAATATATTATAAGATTATACAATTACCATATTACTAATATTACTATATTATAATTATATTTATAGTAACAAATATATTGCAATATTATATATTATATTAAATATATTATAATATTATTAATGTCATATTACAATTATATTCATGTTTTACTTATTATATTATAGTTATATTTATAACAATAAATATATTGTAATATTGTATATTATATTAAATATATTATAATATTACCAATGTAATATTATAATTATATTTACAATAATAAATATATTATAACATTACATTATATATTGGTTATACTGTATCGAATACTGCGTATGATAGGTGCATGGAAGTGGGACATTGCGTTCCTGCTAAGGAAAGCAAATAAAGCCATACTATTCGTTCTAGTTTTCATGGCTGTATTTTGAAGCAAATAATTGCTGCAAAGATGAAAAACGAAGCTTCCAGTTGAAACTATTTGAGAAGCGTGTTCAGAACAAACGACATTCCGATATTTTAATCGCTTTCTGGAAATGAGGTTGCACGACAACTAGCTACATAGCCTTAAGTCCTGTCGAGAGCACGTTAGACAACGAAATTGCGGTTTATTATTTTCATCGCGTGAATGGAGACAGGTGAAATCGATTGCATGTTACGTCAGCGTCGACTAGGATAAATACGTTTATTCCGTGAGGCGAAGAAAACCAAGTACTCCATACAGGATCATACACTTTTATCATCCACTAAATTGCCCCATGTGTTTGATAAATTATATTCCCTCATTAATTTACCTCCTTACAAAATTTAGATTGCACTATCTATATTCGTGTTATTATATACACTTTTGTTCTTCGTTTAGAATTCAATGATCTGTCTGTACGAACTAACAAATTAGCAACGTAAATGGTAAATTACAATTTAGACAGTATATTATTTATAATTAGTAATTTATAGAAACACATTAGTGACATATAGCAAATTAGTAATTTCCACTATTACATGCATCTTTTATTCATAAGATTTCTAATTGTCTATAGTGGCAATTAATCTGCAATTAATGAAAATCTAAACAATTAAAGCTCGTAATTAACGTTTACCATTTATCAATCAGGATCTTTCCAAAAGCTGTTTACCTATTAATTAACCACTGTTTCAAGACAATTCTTCCACCTACGACTAATCAAACTCTCCTTTCGAATATACAGGGTGTGATCGAATAACAGGACCGAACAAATGGAACAAATGGCTGGAAAATGGCTGGTATAAATTTCGTTGTATCGCGGAATCTTTTCACCGCTGTTAACGATTGCCGCGAATGATGCAGCGCAACGGTAAATTCAATTTCCTTCCGCAGAAAGCTGCCGGCTGCTAAATTGCTTCATCTGTGATTGTCATTTACGTTATTCGAGGCTTCCCGCAAGTCGTTCAAATTAGCTTCACACCGGAAGCTAATTTCAAGCAAACCGTAGGTACGTTTGTTGAAAAACTACGTTTACTTTCAACTGGTCCATTCTACAAAACCCTGGTAAGAGGTACTGAATGTACTTATTTGTTAAGTGCATCTTAATGTTAATTTAACTGGACACTATCATTCTGCCATCGACTGCCGAAGCGTGTAGACGTGTGTCTAGTGCTATGAAGTTCACAATACAATAAGTGACGACCCTCTGTTGAAAATGAAACAAAACAGAAATAAACCAAGAGTTTTCTAGACTTACTCGGAAAATCCGACGGTTCTAATCTTTAATCCAAATCATGCCTCTCGACTAGTTATTTCAATTTGAATTAACTAGCTCGAAGATGGCCCAAGTAACTCGATCAGGCTCTCATGAGCAAAACTATAACCGCACTGTTCTACCTCCTCCGTGACAAAAGGATAATCTGTCCCATCTTTCAAACCACGGAAACAACAGCACAAGACGCAAGCTAGATACAGTAAAAATGTCGCCGGCGACTTCAATTCTAAGGCTACCGCATGGGGTGGAAAGAAGAACGACCGTAGGGGAACCAGTCTTCTGAATATGTTGAAGAACGGCACCGTTCCGATAAAAATGGCATACACCGACTACACGTTCATTAGGAACGGAGGAACGAGTTTTATCGATGTAAATAAGGGACTGACGAGGAGGTATGCCGGTGGGAGGATATCGAAAGTCTGGTCGGCATCGGACCACCGCTACGTCCTTCATAGTTTTAAAATCAAAAGGACTAGATGTAACGCAAAAGATTTTAAATATTCGACAAGGAATGCTGACAAGGACAAATGTGCTTTGACGTTTGATGGATACCATGGCAAGTCATTTACAGATATTATGAATGACGAGGAGGCACAGGGTGGTCGCTTACAGACTATCCTGGAAACGACATGTACCTCTGAATTAAAGAAGCTTTATCCGTCGATAGGGAAGAAAATAGGCGAATTCGTGTTCGAACGGTGAAATAGCTGCCCAAGGAAAGAAACGATTAGGAGTATGAGAGAGGCCCTGAGAGCCAGAATTAGTGGCACCAACGACGCGACTCGACTGAGCGAGGAATTTAAAACTAATAAGAGGAGGCTGTCGAGGATGATAAGAGGAAGTAAGGAGAGATGCTGGAAGGAATTTTGCGTGGCGCTGCATGGGATACCCACAGGGGAAGCCGTACAGGGCCATTATGTCTAGGAACGAACAAACGAGAAAATCCGAAGAAAATATACGATGACATTTTCCATCATACGACGCTTCTTTTCAGGGGAAACCAAGTTTGCAGACTTGTAGAACGCCTTGAAATTTACTCGATGAGAGTAAAGATATTTCAAACTTTCACGGTGCTCAGGCACGTTGATATTGGGCCCAAAATGCAGATTCCAAGAAAACACACACAATTTACAATTACGATACAATTGCTCATCCGGAAGAACCGACATGGAGACACGTAGGTCGTAGGATTGTTAATACGCGAGGATTAAAATTTCTTTCAGAACGATATTCGTCGAGACGAGACATTTTCCAGCCGAGCGTACGATCTAGCGATCGATAAATCAATATACACATTGGATATACGTCATGTGTTAGTAGACACAACTTTCGTTCGGTTGTGACGCGAATGACAAATGAATGCCTGCCGCGAGTCTTTTCTTTTTTTTTATTTTTTTAAGCGAGCCACACGACTTTCCGTAATAAAACTCACAGCCATTCTTTCTCTTCGGAAATCTTGTAATAAATGTTTCGTTTCCTGGTTGCTTGCGGAGCAACGACCCTGAACCCTCAAACATTCACCGGGTGTCCCGAACCTAAGCGGCCGGACTACAACTCAACCTACAGGTGCAAAAAAAAAAAACGAAAAATATGTCGTCCAGAGTTTGTCAATAAACACCCTGTTGCGGAGATTGTAAAGAAATATTGAAAAAAGATTATTAAAAGATTGCTTTCTTTGTTTTGTAATTCATTTCGTAATTAATCGCATTGTTTCGCAACGAGGAAGTAAAAGTACCAGGCTATCGTTTTTCGTGTCATATTATTAGGTTGGCAACTAAGCAATTGCAGAGTGTCAATGCCACCTAACGACAGAATTTGCAATTGCTTAGTTACCAATCTAACATTGCGAAACGGGATTGTTACCACCTAATAAAAAAAAAAAGTAACTGCGATAATACGGTGGTCTGCACGCTGTGATGGAAAATGATTTAGTTTCTAACGCTGTGATGCAACGTCTATTGGCAAACTAACTCTCTGTGTAACGTTTCTTCCTTCCTTTTATCTGTAGATCAAGCACATTTGAGTTTGGCACACCCTGTGTATACGTATTACGTTCGCCTGTAAGTATGGACCACCTAAAGCGATCACTGTCAAGGACGACTGTTGATCAAAATACCAAGGCATTAATATCTTTTTCGTGTAAAATTTCATGTTGATACACGCGACGGATGAATGGCACTAATAGAATAAACCGTTGACAGTAATAGACGGCGGAGATAAATCGTTTTCTGGTAAGCGTAGAGACTTTCTCTTCTTTTAGACTTCTTTACTTTTTTTTTTCTTCTTCCTAGCGAGTTGGTGCCGTCGCGCGCAGATCTTATCGCACGCAGGCCGAAAAAACATCAAACTAAAATAAACAAACCAAATTGTATTTCTTGTTATGTTGCTCGGACGCTAGTTCGTTTCTTCTCGCTCGATAAATTTATCGCTCTTATTTATCGATTGCAGAAGGATAACGTTCGAGGTAAAAAAGAGAAAGTAAAAATGTTTGATGTTTCACTAAATCTCGTGGACTTATAGAATCGACGATTTATAAAATGTAACATAAAGCTATTTTATGTTTTGTAAATTCTGCAAGCTTGAGCTTCTTTCGCAGGAATAAATCCACGTTACAGGATTGTTATACGAATACCACGATATTCCTGGTAATGTGAAAACTTTGAAACTTGCGACGAAGAATATATTTAAATAGCATCAGTAGCTGAAATTATTATGCATATCTGTAGCTTCAGTTACAAATGCTAGTGACCTTGTATCCATGACACCACGCATCTGTGTTCGTTCTTTCTCTTTCGGGTAAATCCTTGTACCCGATGCTCGAAAATACGAATCACACTGCTAACAGTTACGAATTCCATCAACTAGAACATGCTACAGATAATTGCCATTATAATTTGTCATTTAATAATTTCAATTATCCAATTACTTTATATTTAATTTTATGTATACTTTATATAGGAATTATTATATATATATATTTTATATTGAAATTTTGTTTGTTATATTATATTTATTATTTTTTGTTTCATGCAGACGTCAAAAATTGCACTTTTATGACACACTGATCTTATCGACCGAGTATTCCAACTACTTCGGTAGATAAGTAAACTGAATCGGAAAGTCAGCGAAGTGAAGCTCATTCGACGTACTTTTGCAACGCTACGATCGTATCTAATCGATCGGAAGCGGCATTACGAGGGAAGTTGAAGCGGATGAGTCAAGTCCAAGGGTAGAAAAGTTTAGAAATAGTAACCGCGCGTTATCTTGATGGCGATGACTAAGAAGCAGCAAGACTCATCGTTTCCAACAACAAAGAACTTCCAAACGAAAGTTCATTGCTTTTCCTGGAAAATCTGTCAACCAAACAGATGTAAAAAATCCTCTGCGTTGTTTAAAACGTTTTCACGAAACACGTGTTCGCGAAGGAAGAACAAAGATCGACACTCTCATCCTGTGGAAGCAAAATTGTATAAAATTATAGTCGCTGCAGTGGTTGATTTCAACAAAAATATCGTAGAACTAACACTAACAAGATTTTTGCAAGTGAAAATTATGTAAATATTTTTACCAGAAAAATTTTCATAAAAAGGAAGATATCTATATGCTTTGTAAAAATATTATCAGATCTCTAAAAAAAAAAAAAAAAAAAAAAAAAAAAAAAAAAAGGGAAAAATGTACACGTAACAAGTGTTCGTATAATTTAATGGAAGAAATTAACAAGACTTTCCTGGAGAGGAAACCGCTAGATTTAATTATTTTGATGCTTAGCAGCGAGCTTTCCTCTTGGCGATGTTTTTTTATCATTGCAAATCCATTTCTTCCGCACTTCGATGCAAATTACTTTTTGAAATATCTACGTACATTTTATGCTACGAAGCGGTGACTGTACGAATATTTTTATCATTTGCTAAATATCTATTAATATTTTCACGATGGGATTATAGCTATCACATTTTTTTTTTTTTTTTTTTGGAAACGTACGAATGCGTACATTTTTTATTCGTTAAAATTACCACACGAGGTTCTGCAATAATTTTATTAAACTTAGGTATCTACATGCAAACTTAAAAGTCACTTTAATCTGCGAAAATTTCAATTTGTACCAAATTTGGTGCTTTGAATTAATTTCACGTCCACTTTACACTTAATTTAATACGGGACACTGCTAAAGAGATACGCAGTGATCCCATTCGCAACTGAAAAATCCGAACGAGTTTATTGTAACAGTGTTAATAACCTAAATATCCAATAACATCTTATTTCTTTAAATTCGCATATATATTGTAAAAATCATAAAAGATATAACTTAGAAAACACGAAGCTGGCACCCACATGCTATATTTATTTTATTTTTTTTTTTATTTACCAATGAGATATAACACTTTACCAAACGTCCTTCAGGGCAAATTATAAAAAAAACAAAATAAAATTAAAAAAAATATATTGTAAAAATAGGTAGCGAGCTTCAAAACACAGAATTCCTAAATTCCTGACGCAGTGGATTAAAAAACGCAATTAAAAAATCGGAAGCCCGCGCATAATTTTTCAAAAAAAAGAACTCCTCTGTATTCCAAAAGACACATCCATAGCGTAAACGTTCTATTAAACGTGGCATCGCGTTAAATAAAAGCATATGTTGGAAGCTGTTGCACAGATATATCGTTAGGGGTCAACGAACAATGTAGCGAGAATGTGAGAGGTTCCCATTTGAAAATAGAGGGAAAAAGTATATATTTCGAGGTAAGAGTAAACGCGGACTAAAACGGGACGATGAAATACGAGTGGTAAAAGAGGTGATGCCGCGCGAAACACCGAGCGAGACTATGGAAAATGTTCTGTACCGCAGCATGTCGCTCTATGCACGCTGCGCACACTACAGACTACAAGTTGTTAGCTGACTGGCGTAAGCTTGTAGTCGTAGCTGGCACATGGAGCCGCGGAGATAAAGAATGTCCGACTTTTTTTTTTTTTTTTTTTTTTTTTTGTCGAATTGGTAGTTTTCACTTATATTTTCTTATGGGTTTGGAATCCACCAATATTTTTTTGTGTTTCTTCTGTGTTTGTCTTTAGTGTCTTTTTGGAGGAGGGCCATGTTGTACCTCCACCTGGTGTCTGCAGTCAGTCCGTTTAGGTTTTCCTCGTAGAGTATCGTTTTTATCCCTATTTTTCTTTTTATGTGGAAAATTATCGGGATATTGTTTTGGTCTTGGAGGTAATTTTTTTCGTCTAGGTATAGGAACGCTTCTGGGGGGATGTAGCCTGTTGTCATTGTGTTTTTGTAATATAGTACGTTTGGGTATATGCCGCTGAAGATTAGGCTGTTTTCTTTTATTTTTGACGCTTGTGCGAAATGATTTCTTACTAGTTTTAGTATGTGACAGTCAATGCGGTGAATGTTGGCTAGGTCGTAGATTTTTTTGTTTTTTATATATTTTTTGTATCCGCTCTGTTCGGATCTGTACGCATTTTGGCAAGCTCTAATGCATTTTCTTTCGAAAACGCGGATTCTCTCCATTAGCGATGCTGGTATGTTGTACCAGATTGGGCAACCGTATGTTATAATTGGTCTAATTAGAGCTTGGTAGCGTAATGTTTTTACATTATTCTTGAGATGTTTCGAGTAAAATAGTCTCTTTGCTCTCCAGAATGCTTTATTGGCCTTGGCGAGTTGGGTTTCTATGTGTTGTTTGTAAAGAATGTCCGACTCTTCCGCCGTTTATGACTCACCGTTCGACTATTTCGTTCGTCTAACGCCGACCGTCGTCTAACCGACGAGAAAGAAAGCCAGGCGACCGGCTAAACGACGAGTGAAGCGACCTTTTCCATGTAATCTGGAAAGTGTGTTCTGCTCCCTTTCCCTACGAAAATTGACGTTCCGCCAGGCGAGGCAGCGATACGAAAATACGAAAAAGCCGAGAGAAAAACAAATGCGTACACCTTTGAAATTGCTTCCTATAGATAGGAATATATTTCTCCATTTTCTCGAACAGATTTATCTTCTTTTCTCTCTTTGTTGTGTGTCAAACGTAACGCGCACCCTTAAAGCTATTACGGCAGAGATGGCGCGCAGAATCACTACGAGTGATTTGTCAGAGTAATCGCAGAATTACTACCACGGTCGTTGCCGAACTTCATTCACGACCGAGGCCATAATTTTTTTTTCTCTTTTTTATCTCGAGCGAATTTGCTCGCTGCGAGCATAATTCTTCACGCTGATTGAATTAGGTCTTATAAAGTAATTGTCCGCATAGTTCGCGTAAAAATATCTGCGTATAATACGAACTTGAAATTTCGTTACGTTACGCATGTGCAATGTAAATGTATTTTACTGAGAATTAAAATTGCAAAATAATTCAACTTTCTTTACTTTATCTCATTTTTGTATTTGAAACAGTAATATATTAATTATTAATGTTTATTCTCGATTTCGAAATCATAATTTCGCTTCATACCGTTAATATAGAGTACAGTAGAGTGTCGGGTTATTCGAGACCCGTTTAACTGAAGTTTCGGATTATACGAGGTGTTTTCGACTATAACGTAACTTCGTATTTCTCGAAACTTCAAAACGAAGAGTACGAAAGTCTAAATAGTCAGCTGACGCGCAAGCAAAAGTCGATGCAACTTTCAACTGATGAAATAAACGTAAATAAATGCGCACTGCTACACTGTCGAAAGATGCCTGCGATTGTATTGAACGATTTATGAACCCAATCTTTCCGCAATATCCGAGATAAACCCGGGTCACATCACTCCGGATCATCGAAGTTCTACTGTACAGAGATTGCGCGATACGATGAAGTACAGTTACGCTGTGCACCAATCAGAAAGCTACCTTCGTGAAAAATTACACATCACTATGAAAAATCATCGTGATTGAGCACGAAACGTGATCGAGTCGCTCGTAATTCATAAGTAGCAGTTCATGCCCTCACTTATTAGTGACCGTGTTGAGAATGGCCAGCGGAACAGAACGAATCTATAGTAATATAGTATTTCTAATATTATAGTATATTTATATTACAGTGTATACAGCAATGCGATATTTATTGCATAAACCAACATCTTTCAGAAAATCTAAAGCTTTTTTTCTCCGGGTTTCTTTTTGTAGCATCCTCTGCGAATTTAGAGCGAAGCTACACCATACTGCACACTTTTAATATTGTATTTCATATTGTATTTAGTGCAGTACTTAGTGTTTAGTATCTGCTACTTGGTATTCAGTTTGCAGCACTCAGTTTCCAGCATTCAGCAATTAGTATTTACTATTTGGTATTTCGTTTTTGGTATTTGGAATTTGATATTTGGTATTTAATATGAGGTGTACATGTTTGTTTGTTACTGTCTCTGGCCGGTATAGTTGTGGTAATAGTGCGCTACTGCTCGTGTGTACAGTGAGACAGGTTCTGTTGCGAGATGTAGAAGATGTCGTTGCTGGGATACAGCTATATTTTGGAAATGGAAATATTTTGCTAATCGTAGAAGAAAAATTGGACTCCGTCGTGGGGATTTGAACCTGGGTCGCGAACGTTCGTAACCTAAGGCACTAACCACTGCGCTGACATCGTTTTTTTTTTATAATCGTTTATTTTGCCTAGATGTTTTTTTTTTTTTTACACATTTTTGAAATAATGAATTAGAGTAAGGTGTGTTAGGCAAAAGTACGACGTAGCCATACTGTATTGTGTGTCGTGGTTTCTACAATTCTTTGATTTTTGCCTACTTGTGTTGGTTTTTTGGGATTTAAGCCGCTGAGGAGCGGAGCTTTTGTGTATTCTCGTGTTATTTGTGTCCTGAAAACTTGGCCGCAAAACAGGACGCTTCGGTAGTCTTCTTTTTGAGGAGGGAGAATGTTAGATAGGTTTATTTACATAATTTACAATATTTACAAGTTTACACGTAGTTTACACGGAGCCAGAATTGACTTTTGTCGATTTGGTGATTTTCTCTCATATTTTATTATGGATTTCGTATCCACCAATATTTTTTTGTGCTTTTTCTGTGCTTGTCTTTAGTATCTTTAAAAGGGAGGGCCATGTTGTATCTCCACCTAGAGTCTACAGTCTGTCCGTTTAAGTTTTCCCCGTAGAGTATTGTTTTAATCCCTATTTTTCTTTTTATGTCATAGATTATTGGGATATTATTTTGGTCTTGGAGGTAGTTTCTTTCGTCTAGGTATAAAAACGCTTCGGGGGGGGGGGGGATGTAGCCTGTTGTCAGTGTATTTTTGTAATATGAATCGTTCGGAAATAAGTAACCGAAGATTAAACTATTTTCCTTTATCTTTGCAGCTTTTTATTAGTTTTAAGATGTGACAGTCGATGCGGCGAATGTTGGCTAAGTCGTAGATTCTATTGTTTTTTACATATTTTTTTGTATCCGCTGTGTTCGGATCTTTAAGTACTCAAGGAAGTCCTGATGCATTTTCTTTCGAACATGCGTATTTTTTCCATTAAGGAAGCTGATATATTGTATTAGTTCCGACAACAGTAGGTAATTGGTTTGATTAGTGCTTGGTAGCATAGTATTTTTACTTTGCTCTCGAGGTGTTTGGAATAAAATAGTCTTTTTGTTTTCCAAAATGCTTTATTAGCTTTGGAGAGTTGAATTTCGATGTGCTGGTTGTAATTTAATTTATTGTCTATATTTACTTCTAGATATTTTACGCAACTTTTATGTGGTATGAGTGCTCTTTCGTTTGCTTTTCCTCATAATTGGAATTTTTGCAGTGTTCTCTTTCACTTGACTTGAGTTTGAACAGTAAGGTTTCGCAATTGCTTGCGTTGATTCTTAGTAATCGTTGATATTGTCGAAAAGTTCTTGAAGTTCTGTTTTTATTGCTTTAGTTTTGTAGCCTAATACCTGCATGATTAGGTGATCTGCGAAGGTTATGGAGCGTTTATGGGTAGATTTATTTTGGAATTTGTCATCTACTACTCGGTATTTGGTATTTTTTATTTGGTACTTGGTACTTGTTATTTGGTATTTTTTTATTTGGTACTTGATATTTGGTATTCGATATTTGATACTTGCTATTTGATATTTGGTACTTAGTATTTGGTATTTGGTACTTGGTATTTCGTATTTTGTGTTTGGTATTTGGAATGTGTTGTTTGGTGTTTGGTACTTGGTATTTTTATTTGGTACTTGTTACTTGGTATTTAGTATTTTATATTTAGTGTTTGATATTTGGTACTTGGTATTTGTTATTTGGTATTTGATATTTGGTACTTAGTATTTGGTATTTGGTACTTGATATTTCATATTTTGTGTTTGGTATTTGGAATTTGTTGTTTGGTGTTTGGTATTTGGTATATTTATTTGGTACTTGTTACTTGGTATTTATTATTTGATATTTGGTACTTGGTATTTGATATTTGGTACTTGGTATTTGGTACTTGGTACTTTGCATTTGGTATTTGTTATTTTGTACTTGGTATTTAGATTTTTAATAGTATACTGTGGAAATTTCTGCATTTATGAGAGATTCGCAGATACAGAGAAACGCATATAATGCGTAAAAATATGTAAAATATTCAATGCATAGTAGCCATTACAATTTCTAAACGATGAACTAACATCTTGCGCAAGCCTCAGTTTTTCAATTATTCGTTCAGGCAAATACTACGGATATTTACATAAATATTCGCAGTCCAGTTTCGAATTAGTCTTGCCTGATCATTTCTGTTCAGCAAGTACGGCAATCATTTATACCGTTACGAACTTCGTGTAACTTTGTAGGTCTCGAACTCCGCCATTCTTCGTCCGGTAATTCTATTGTCGCTTGAACGTGCCACTTCTGAAGATCTCAGTAAACTACAGATTCACGATTTATCGTAGACGTACTGGAGCCAGTCGTTCACTGTTCAGTCGACGTCCTTATTTCCTTTAACAGCGACATCTAATGGGATGTAGAACATCTTCTTGGCAAACTTGAGTATTGCATCTGTTTCGATAACATTGCGAATTATCGTGTCGCTGTCGAAATTTTGCAAAGCCAACGCGACACTTTGCAACCACACAGAGAAAGACACAGGAGAGTAGTAAATTTGTTGGCTATCGATTTTCCTGTACATCTCAGAGTTTGCAGAATGACAAATACTCGACTGGTGGAAACAATCTTCCGGAAGTCAGGAAAGCAGCTTTTCTCGATACTACACGTTCCACTATATTTTCCACGTACCCTGCATCCAGTCCAAAACAAATATTTGTCGGCGCTTTGGATATTCGTCGGATAATTCACTACACAAACTCGTATAGTACTCGCGCATATTCTTACACTTTTGCGGATGGAAATTCTAACAAAAACACAATAAAAAAATCGCTATACCAAGAACATCATTTTTCCATTAATTCCTCGAGAACGCGTTCAAACCATTTTGTCGTTGTTTTGCCATCAAGCAAAAGCTCATTCAATGCATGTAGAACCGACTCACTCGAGATTTCGCAGTTCTTGTTCAATACCTTGTTAACTAAATATATCTTCTATATTATAACAGGATATATTTATTATATTTATTAAAACAATGAAATTATATGAATTATATGAAATTATATTATATTATATAATAATTATATTATAATTATTATATTTATATTTAATAAAACAATTCCATCCAATAATATGTACAATTTTATTTACTCTTCATATTGCAAGTACTTCAACTTTTGTTTTCTCTGGTATATCATTACCATAATGATCATTATTCACATTCATATAGTGTGTGAGCTAATGATATTAACTTGAAATGTAAAGTCCAACCTACCTAGGTTAATTACTTTGCTTAAAGTGTTATACAATACAACTGGATCAGTTAGTTGCTTGTATACTTTTGATTAATATTTACTTCATTTTTTAATTTTAATTTTCTGTGTGTTTTATTTTTATGTAGCATTTATTTCTGCTTGGTTGTGTTTTAGTTTCACTTTGGCTCTGTGTATTATTCTCTATCCAGTAAATTGGCTGCTACATATTTATCTATTTCTTCCAAAGTCAAGCAACACAATTCACAGACTTTTAATATTTTCAATATTTATATTTAATATTTTAGACTTTTAATATAGTGACATTTCTTCAGGTTACTGGAATATCCTACCAGCATGGTAGCTTCACAAAATTCAATCACAACTTCTCTTGTATCTACTGTACAAGTTGCATCCATTTATTACCAAGTGTCTTTCATTCAAACATCCAATTCTTTCTGTGAATTGAACATCCAATTTTGTTATCTCATCTTGATCACCCTATTGCTTGTTCTGAATATGTTTATGTTTTATTTATTTATCACTTATTATATTTCACTCCTATGCATAATGTGCATAGGATGTGCATTCAAAAATTACGGAGAAAGTAGTTACCTAACAGAAAAAGAGGATACTTATGTAACAGGAACAGGGGTTTTCCCATGAGCAATGGCAACCACGAGCAACGTTGGTAGTAGGCTTACTCCTCCTAACATCATTCATTAACGTTAGCTATAACCAATGGGCACCGCGGATCGTTACCCTCACTCTTCTAACGAAAATGGCAAATTAAAAACAAAAGCCCACCCACACCGAGCTTTCCTTCGTAATTGCCTGAGAGCGGATAGTCAACATCTGATAGAAAACTATCAAGTCAACATCTCGGAGTGCTTCTACTACATTGCTACATTCAACTGCAAGGGACTTGTTCTACGACAGGACAAACAACATATCTACTCGGACTCGATCTCGCTTATAGATCAGTCCACATGTCTACACCTGATTCTCTAAGCTGAGAGTAGTCAACGTCTCTCTATCGCGTATCCAATGATCAACAACTCGTCTACAACACTTACGCCTTACGCAACGGCGTAACTCTTCCTTGTATTACGTTGTTGGAAATATAGATATTATACCCTGTTAACAGCAGTGTTATAACTCATCAACCATTCCTATTATCCTAAAAGAGTTAAGCGTAAATTAGTATAATCGTAACGCGAATTTACGACCTCCGTTGACGTGCTTCCTCCGCGACTGGTCGAAAATACAATCAGATATTTAGTTAATTATTTATGTCGTGTTATTTACTTTCAATTTTTGATTTTACGACGATTCGTGTGCGTGTAAATTACTTTGGCAAATACACGCAAGAGTACATCTACGTACACAGGCGTGTAAGACCTTAGCGTACAAAGTCTGGGAAGATCAATCACGAGACGTGTAAATTAAATTGTCGGGAGGGAGAAAGAGGAATGCGAGGCACGTGAGTTACTCACGTGACAAGGTTTCACATCCTTCAAACGCGCAGTAAAATTCATTTCTTTCGAATATTTTACGCCTTCACGCTTTTACGAACGGCACACAGCGAACAGACAAATTACTGGCCACTTGCTACCACGTTTCCAGTGATTTACAAAGACGCTTTACGTGTCCTTATTGGTCATTACACGCCGCAAAGAAGAACTCTCGTGGTTGGCTTCTATAGAATACTAGGAAATTACATTTTAAAAAACGCAAAGAAATTATTCAATCAGGTAGAAAGAATAAGAATATAAAATATACTTTAAACACATGATATAAATCGTAGCGATCTCGGCAAAATTCGATCACATGAAGCGTTTCTTTATTCATGTACTTTAGTATCATCCCTTTATTTATAAGCAATTTATAATTTGAAAATTTTCTCCTTTTTAATTAATTGAAATTTCGCTAATAAATGGGACTGGGAAATGATTAATTTGGAAGTAGTGAAAATTTTCGGAAAACATCGAAAGATCGACAAATTTGCATATAGTGCAATGTGATACTTTTAGGTATAACAATTAATAATTTCTTGAGAATTTTCTCCTTTTTAATTAATTGCAATTTCGTTAATAAATGGGACTGGAAAATGATTTATTTTGGAAGTGGGGAAAATTTTCGGAAAACATCGAAAAATCGACAAATTTGCATATAGTGCAATGTGATACTTTTAGGTATAACAATTAATAATTTCTTGAGAATTTTCTCCTTTTTAATTAATTGCAATTTCGTTAATAAATGGGACTGGAAAATGATTTATTTTGGAAGTGGGGAAAATTTTCGGAAAACATCGAAAAATCGACAAATTTGCATATAGTGCAATGTGATACTTTTAGGTATAACAATTAATAATTTCTTGAGAATTTTCTCCTTTTTAATTAATTGCAATTTCGTTGATAAATGGGAATGCATAGTCATTTATTCCGAAAATGATGTAATTTCATTTTCTGTAATCTGTAGCATGTCGAAACGATCGAGGCAACAGTTGCGACAAACGAATGATAGTGAATAGAATTGTATCCTTTGAATCTCACACGATATTAGATGTGCAGATATAAACGAGATGTCTAACATACTCGTAACTTATTGTTACATTCTAAATATTGTTAAATTAACAATACTTGAACATTTATATCGACTGGTTATCGAATTGCAAACCTAAGATCTCATAAAAGATATAACTTAGAAAACACGAAGTTGGCACCCGCTGGGGGTAGCCACCTACATGCTATATTTATTTTTATTTATTTTTTATTACCAATGAGATATAACACTTTACCAAATGTCCTTCAGGACAAATGGTATGAACCAAAATAAAATAAAAAAAAGAAAGAAAACCTAAAATTGAAAGAAGTCGTAGGTATCAGGATTCTTGTTCCGAATATTTGATATTGAGAAATTTCACTTATTTATTCAAGTCCTTTTCTCTAACTAATTATTTAGGAAAATGAATTATGTTGATAACAAATGACAATAATCAAACGCGTATGTACAATGTGATAAAAAAAAATAAAAATAAAAATAAAAATAGCAGCTATTTGCCTTATGTATCTCTCACAATTGTTATGAATATTCCAAAACACTGGCGCGTAACGATCAGAAATGGAAGATACGTGAAATGTAGTTGATATTAATCTTACATTTATATTTTATAAATTATAATTTACAAATTATATTTTACAAATAATATTAAAGCAAAACACTTTATCTCTGTTTGTCTATTTTATTTGCAAACGTAGAACGATAAATTCTGAATGATAGAAATTTAACGAATTGTACGACTCGCTAGTATTGAAAGTAGCGTGAAATTATTCATTGCCGAGGAAACATATTCGTCTAACTGATTCTCGAAAGAATTATTCGTGTAATTTACATCTACTTAGACGAACAAAGAAACGGAAAAATCGAGTACGCTTTATCGGGATTTTTCAATCGCTGGAAAAGCCTCGGACGCTTTAGCACGTCGAAACAAATGAAAATGGAAATTCTTTCCAACTTTATGTACCTTAAACGCAATACGCATGAGACTTGCCTCGTAAAGGCGTGGTATGTACATAAAAAATGGCGTGCTAAAAGTATTAAAATCTTACAATTTTGTGAAGAAATTGTCACCTTTTAAGTACAATGAATCCTCATAGAGAAGAAATGCCAAGTAAAAATAAAGTACTGGCTAAAATACATCTTTTGTTAAACGCATTTCTAGAATAAAAGGTAGAGAATAGAAAGTAACAGCATATTGTGATCGTTGTAAGGGCCAGCCGCTCTTGTCCAATATGTTGTTAAATATTGCATAAAAAAATAAAATAATTATGTTAAGTTTATAGTCTTGAATTGCTATGTTTTTGCTGTTGCATGTCTGCTTATAATATTCGGATAAAATAATATAAATCTATTTTGTACTACCTATTTTGTAAAATAGGTGTGTGACCCATCGCGATGCACGCCATCCCACGGAACAAACTCGAGTGACCCATCGGTAGTGCAACGCCGCCTCACGGGACAGACACGTCAATGGTGCACACCGGTGTCAATGTGTTAAACGCAATGCGCACGAGACGAGACTCGGGGCTGGTGCGCAACACTGAATGCTCGTTACGCTTACGTTAGAACACGCGATGCAACTGTTTAAAATTCGAATAATGGAATTGGTAAAAATGAAGTTGTTAAATTGACGCAACGTGAAAGCAGACTGGCTCTCTCTAGGATGTTGGTTTTCCTCGCGAAAAACGTAGACAAAAACACAGAAAGCGGAGATGACACGAAGAAGAATCTGGCATTGAATTTATTTTCTTTTGGCAATCTTCCTATTTTATCTGCGTCTGGCAATCTTTCTTTTTTATCTCGAACGCAGTGCAACGCTGAGATGTCAGTGCACAAAATCAAACGACTGCTTGTAGCCATAATAAAAGGTGGTAAAAGCGCACGAACGACAAGGAAATGTTGCTTCTTGAAACAACACAAACAGACGATAATTCGCTCCAACTGCTTCTTTTTACGAGTCAATAACTACCAAGTGTGTAAATAACGAGACAAATATTCGTACATGGCGACACGATAATGTAGAAACCTGCACGGTTAATATCGCGGATTTGCTCCAGAGAAACCGTACACGTATCAATTACGTAGCGATAAATACCACGTACGACACATGTAACACACGTTTGTCTATTAGGAAACGATCATTTACCATGTTATCGTGTCGAACAGCATTTAATTCGCCGGTGTCTGTGCTCGCGTTTGGTTTCGTTCTATTGGGTTGGTAACTATGTGATTGCAGGTTTTTTTATTACCGCGCTTGCTTCACGCTCACCCTCGTGGCAATTCGACCAATTTCTGGAACAATGTTTCTGGGGATTTTTCACTTTTATTTCGTCCAGATTGCGCAAATGTCGATGGGATAATTTTCAAAATTAATTGTTTATCTGTTCGTTTCGTTGATCTTTCTTATCGTCTTTATCGTTGTAATGAAATTGACACTGAGGCACGAACTGGCATGCAAAAGTGAGAGACGAGCGATGGTAAACGAAATTATTACAAAGAGAAGAATGATAGCGAGGCGAATGATGCACGTAACGATGAAAGTTGGAAGAAAAGTACGAGATTCCGGAAATTATCTCATGTTTTACGAGGCAAAGGTGAATGACGTTAGTTAGTGTTGATTAATTAATAACAAAGAAGGACCTGTCATTAAATCGATAACTGTATTTTGTCCCAGACATTATATTGCATTTCTAATCAAACCGAAAGCTGTTAGCATTTTATCGCTTCAGGAAATCGTTTCGAATCCATCAGTGGTTCTTTCATCTATGATATGGATCTAAATAGGAAGTCCAATTATCTCGCCAACGTCGAATACCTATGACATCGGTCTCTAAGATAGATCGATGATTCAATCTTATCTGATCGAAGTGGACTGGAAAAATAATGTGCGCATCTAAGTATGTATTTCTCTTGTATCGAGATAAGTGGCAGGACGATCTAAATTAGAACTATACGCGTGTACCTTTGATTAAATAAATTCGATATAGAGGATTAAAATGTAACATGTCGAAATTCACTAAGCGATTCAGATCTTATACGATTTAAATATTAATATACATGTTTATATATATTATATTGTAGATTATATCATATATTTATATAATATTGTATATTATTATATTATACATTATAGATATATATATATATATAAATCACCTGATACTTAGTTTTCAGTGATATTATTATTTTATATTATTGTATTATTCATTGTACATACATATATATATAAAAATTACCTGGTACTTGTTTTGTATCACGCAAGAATGAGAAAGTAACATAAAATTTTCTCATTTTAGGCTTAGTTTTGTCTCAATAAACGGCAACCAGCCTGAGTGCAAAGAAACGCAACGAAAGACGTACAACAATTTAGAATAATAATAGTAGCAACATCGTGTCCTTATGATGCGATGATTATTGAGAATGTCGTCATGAAAAATATGTAAATTTGCGGTAGCAGTATCGAGCCTACGAGATTTCATTTCACTTGTTTGTTCAGGTGTTCTTCAATTCGCGTTCCGACCTCACGTTTTATTTGTCTCTTTAACGCAATTTGTATCCTTCCGCGTGTATTTGTACACATCCCGTGTTGATTTCTCTTCCCGCGCGAGAAACATCACAAGAACTCGAGACAAGAGCCAAAATGGAAACTTTGGTGGTCTTCTAATTCCGTGTAACCTTCGTTAAATTGTATATCATTTCGAAGAATACGTAGGTGTCTGCTTTCGATCTTATGGCAGATTTATCTAACAAATCGTATAATTCGATAAGCTGCCTATGGACTGAGGATAAATCGAAAATAATCTGTGTTGTTGATTGATTTCTTTCGTTTCCTTACGTTTTATCATTAATTCTTTTTTATTAACAATTATTTACTTATTAGAGGAGGATAGGTCATGCTGATAGTGTCATAGCGGATATATAAACCTAGACATGGGGACAAACCTAAACAACAACATTATCACCACGACCTATCCACCTCATATTTATTCATAGGAGAAACTATTTATCTGAACTTGTCAGTGGACAAGTCGTTCACGTGTATATTTCGAGTTGACGTAATCAGAAGTTCGGTTGGATGAGTTTGATACACACAAGCGCGAATTTTTATGAAAACCAAACTGCATTCGTTCGTCCACGATTTGTCCGTGGTCGGCCAATTAAAATTTTGGCTCGTCCACGTGGTCAAAAAATTTTATCGCCAAATTAAAATTAAAAAAAAGAAGGAAAAAAGCTGATAACTTTTTGTCAAGAAATCAAGAAATGGAATTTTCGGTTGGATAAATGTGGACAAATTGTAGGCAGACGAATGTCCTTTAATTTTTATGAAAACTCGCATTTAGGGCCATCTTGTATACCTAACCTAACCCCAGCTTCGCAGCTTATTATCAATTATCCCCACTACGTACTACTTTTCATATAAAGGGTGAGCATAATAGATGTATAATAGGAGGTTCACATGGATGAATTCAAGCAGCAAAAGTTCGGTTAAACGAGCATTGACTGAAGTTTCGTTCAGACGAATGGAGTTCCACTATATTTGACATTTAAGAGGAGTATTGAATCCAAGTGATTCAAGTGGAAATAATCACCACGTTACTATCCATCCGTATCTAATTTACTAAATTGATTGTAAAGACCATCTAAAGTAAATGCAAACTGGCAACTTTCAATTCTCAAATTTCAAGCTAAGATAAGGAGGCTTATACGTCTGTATCTCTTGATCAGATAAATTTCTATTTAGACAAAAGCGTGATACTAATACACTTTGGAAGAAACTGCGTAAATTTCGAATTATCTGTGTCTTCGTATTCACCAAACTTATTCCAACTTTAACCAGCTATTTATCGTCAAACACCAAACACATTTGTGATCATAGGATATTGATAAACCACACGCAATTCTAATTCATTTTGCAACAGGCTAAATACAAAATTAAATTATGTGTCTCCAATTTTGCAATCTTCTCAAATAACATTTCACACGTTCATCGAACAAATGGTTGGTGTCCAAGTGCATTAACAGCGAGAACAATGCAAGTGCACAAATACGAGTTCGATAGGAAGTGGATGCGAATGTGTGAAATATTGAAATGCAAATTACAGTTACTGTATGACAAGGAGCACGTCGAAAGTCCATAGGCGGTCCTAGGTACTTGAACTTTCATCTTGAGGGACTTTTGACCCACTCGCCTCACTATGTGTCGGCTTACCGCGTCTCACTACGCAGTCTCTGCCAACGTTACAAAATGCAATTGTCCAGGTATTGATATACAGAGAGATATATAAATTAAGAGGAAATAGTTTTTATTTAAAAATGCACTAGTAAGAAGAAAATAATATTAATCAGGTATCATGAAATAATTAAATGTAATAATAACATACAGGGGAACCTGTATATGTTAAGCACACGTGATAATAGTCTAACAATGTGACACTCAATTAACTCAATTGAACTCATATAATCGTAATAGTTCATATAAAAATGAGCCATCATCCAGCCGACACTTCTTTTATGCTCTTGGATGAGCCTTTTGGATGAAGAAACTTCAAACAAAGTCAATTGCAGGATCAAAGTGGAAGAATGTTTGGATGTGAGATTTATCTAACCAAAGAGTCTTCAAAAATGTGAAAATTCTGAAAAGTTTGGAAGCAAACTAACATGAGTCCTGCAGGCTTTTATTTTTGGTAATATCAGCCCAATAATTAGCTCTCCCTGACTAAGGAAATTATTCTCTTCTTCTAGGTACATTTTTGAATGAAATGCATCTTCATTTTCAATTTTCTAATCTTGTAAATTCTACTTTTTACTTTTAGTCTTTAACTGTCATCATCACTGACAATATACATTGAACCCCACCGTGAGATTTCTGCAAATTTCACCTCAGCCAACCAGACAATTATTTCCAACAAAAGAAACTATCAAACTTTTTGAAATTACTGTAGAATTCCTATCATCTGGCACACTAGGGTCCCAAGCAATAGCCATCATCAAATATCTCAATAAGATTAGATTACACTGACGAGGTGATAAAAACGAAGAAGATAATTTAGAAATTTAGCGTGGATGGTATGCCAATGGAATTTATTAATAAAAACAACGTACGAATTCCTTCAGTTGCTTTGTCAACTGCTCGCTACCAACGTCATAGTTGCATGGATTTCTTCGGTTAATCCGGCCACTACGGATAATCGGAACACGCTGCTGTACGTTGTATCGTCATGGGAGACGAGCATGTGTTCAGCTTTCTAATTGATTTTGCGTTAGGCAATGGGCAAGTGGGTGAAATTTCTTTGACGGAATTCCAGTCAGAGACGACAGACGAGCAACGACGAAGTAAGCTTTTTATTTAAAAAGGCTGCACACATTACACAGTGTTCATCGATGTCACGACGAAACCGCGCGCATTTACTTTGCCTGCGTCCTATTTCTGGTTGCGATACGACGTAACCAGCGTGTCCCCGCGGCTCGTCTTTTGTGGTTACGGAATGCCAGTATTATCGAACTTTGGCTTTGCGCTTTTATTTCTCCTGTCACAGATACAGTGCTGGACAAAAGTATTGGCACAGCAAGATTGTTATGATACAAATGCTTATAACTATTAAACAAATTGATTTAAACAAAAAACTTTTTGACGTATTTATTTATTATCTATCCTAGTTTATTACATAACAAGAGCAACAATATAAATAAAATAATACGCAAAATAATAACAAAAATATATTTTTTGAACATTTTATGGGTGGACAAAAGTATTGGCACAGTAGAATATTTACGCTTATAACTAATTACATAATAAACTTCTAATATTTTGTTGGCAGTCCTTTTCTTTTAAGGACTTCCTTTAATCTTCTGGGCATCGAGTGGACTAATTTTTTAGTGAATTCAGGTACAATATTGCTCCATTCCTGCAGAAGAACTTTCTTCAGTTCAGACTTGCTTGTGATATTATGTTTCCTAATTCTTTAATATTAAATTTATATAAGATGAATAAATCTTACAACGAAATTGCACAAATCATAAACAGAAGTCGTTTTACTGTGCGTTCAGTCATAAAACGCTTTAAAAGTGAAGAAAATCTAGAGAATCAAATTAGGAGTGGTCGCCCTTCTAAGGTAACAATTCGAGAAAAAAGGAAAATCGTAAATATTGTAAAGAAGGATCCAAAAACTAATTCGACTGAAATTGCTTCGATGTTAAAAGCTGAGTGTGAAAAAGAAGTAAGTACCAAAACTGTACGTAGGGTATTGAAGGATGCCGGTTATTCTGCCCGTGCAGCACGAAGAAAGCCCTACATCAGTAAAATAAACCAAAAGAAAAGAGTGGAATTCGCGAAAGAGTTTGTTACGAAAGATACTGATTTTTGGGAAAAGATCATGTTTTCAGATGAAAGTAAGTTTAATATTTTTAAATCTGACGGCAGAATATTAGTATGGCGAAAACCCAACACAGAGATGGACGAACTGAATCTGCAAGCCACCATGAAACATGGGGGTGGTGGTTTAATGGTGTGGGGATGTATGGCATCATCGGGTGTAGGAGAACTTATATTCATTGATGAGATAATGGATAAATATGTATATTTAAATATACTCAAGCAAAATCTTTTGAAAAGTACTCAAAAATTAAACCTCCCCAGGGATTTCTATTTTCAGCAGGATCGAGATCCTAAACATATGGCGTATATTGTTCGTCAGTGGATAATATATAATACTGCCCACACATTAAACACACCACCTCAAAGTCCCGATATGAATCCCATTGAGCACGTGTGGAACGAATTGGAAAAAAGAATTAGGAAACATAATATCACAAGCAAGTCTGAACTGAAGAAAGTTCTTCTGCAGGAATGGAGCAATATTGTACCTGAATTCACTAAAAAATTAGTCCACTCGATGCCCAGAAGATTAAAGGAAGTCCTTAAAAGAAAAGGACTGCCAACAAAATATTAGAAGTTTATTATGTAATTAGTTATAAGCGTAAATATTCTACTGTGCCAATACTTTTGTCCACCCATAAAATGTTCAAAAAATATATTTTTGTTATTATTTTGCGTATTATTTTATTTATATTGTTGCTCTTGTTATGTAATAAACTAGGATAGATAATAAATAAATACGTCAAAAAGTTTTTTGTTTAAATCAATTTGTTTAATAGTTATAAGCATTTGTATCATAACAATCTTGCTGTGCCAATACTTTTGTCCAGCACTGTATCTATTTAAATAATACCACAAGATGATCGTGATCGTGACAACGTCCACATTAACAGCCGGTTTTAAAGTCTAGAGTCGCGTTAGTACACATAGGTTATGACAGGTCACGGTCGTGTATACAACCGTGGAATAGGTAGTACACGTTAGAATATAACCTATAAAAGGTGTATAACACGTGAGTAAAATCGAAAACAAAATGAGTTTATTTGTGATAAACAGGTATGTTAAAATGTCAAAAAATATAATACATATGTGTTAAAAAACTTAATCACTGAATAATAAATTTAGTCAATTAAACTATATAAATAAATATTCAACTACTATATTAATCGTACTCGAGTTTTTAGTTCTTCCCATAGAATATTATTAATATACATATTCTATTTGTTAATAGATATGAGGGTGAAAAAGAAGAAACGAAAAATGAAAGGAATCATTTGTCTGAATTATTAAAAAGAATAGAAGAACGTAAAGTAGAAAGAGCTATTAAAACTAATCATCAAATACAGGGAAGTAGTTCTCAAAATGCACAAGAATTGAATCATAAAAAGAAAAAGAAAAAAGCAGAAACCCTTAATAAATGTTCAATAGAAAATATTAATTTGAATGAAAATAGTATATCGAATGACATTAAAAGAAAGGCGGAAGTACATGTTTCAGAACATAGAAAGAATAAAAAGAGGAAATATAGCGAAGGAGGTTCTAATGAAACAATTAAAACTGCAGATAAAACATTGCAAAGTGAAAATACAGATAATCAGGATAATGAAATACTTGATAAATCATCAGACCCAAATGCAACACAAGAAAAAATATCAGGGCATAATAGCGATTTCATAATTTTGGGTGCAAAAAATAAGCGAAGGAAGCGTGAAGTTAAGAGAATTCTACCAGAATGGTTGGCTAATCCAGAAGTCATATCTATTGATTTAAATAGTGGTCCAACCTTGGAAGACATGAATTCAATTCTAGATTATAAGCTTATTGAAGCTTTAAGAGCTAATGGGATTAAGAAATTATTTCCTATACAAGCTAGTATGGTATCTTGGATATTGAGGTGTAATAAAGACAGGCAACAAAAATGGTGGTTAAGGGATACATGTGTATCTGCTCCTACGGGCAGTGGTACGAATGTACAAGTTATTTATAGCAAACTGAAAAATTTACATTCTAGTTTTGATACTTTATTTATTAACAAAACACAATGTTAAATTCTAATTATAATTATTTTCTATTCCGAAAAGAAATAATTTAAGAAATTATTTTCTCTTTAGGTAAAACTCTAGCGTATGTTTTACCAATTGTCCAGGCACTACAATTTCGTCTTGAACCAAAGGTGCGCTGTTTAGTTGTTGCACCCACACAAGAATTAGCTATGCAAGTATACAAAGTGATGCTTGCATATACTTCGCATACAAATTTGAAAGTTGGTTTACTCTCTGGAGCATCAGCATTTCACGAAGAACAAAGAACTATTCGAAAAGAGAGTATGTGTTTACAAATTTTAAGAAGAAGGTTTTATTTATATTATTTATAAAATACAAAATATCCTCTATAATTGTTATATTTCAGATGATAGAGGGGAATATATCTCTCTAGTAGATATAGTGGTTGCCACGCCTGGACGGTTAAAAGACCACATATTAAAAACTTCGGGATTTTCATTGGATGATATGAGATTCCTTGTAATTGATGAAGCAGATACAGCTGCTGACTGGTTGGAGTATATCCCCGAGCCTCATTATCATACTCCACGATTAACACTTTCCAACTTACGTTCTAGGTTAGTTTTTAGTTACAATTTAGTTACAATTATCATTTACCAAGATGATATGTATTAATATAAAGTTGTATTATCTGATATTAAATTTATAGTAATGCATTCATTTTTAAATAGTAAAATTCCAGCACAAAAATTACTATTCAGTGCAACATTATCGCAAGATCCAGAAAAACTTAATCGGCTTGGACTCTTTCACCCAATACTATTTACGTCTGTTTTGGTGACAGGCAAGGACGATGATGTAAATTTAGATACAGAAATGGTTAATTTTATAGGGCGTTATACATGCCCAGAAGAATTAAAAGAAGAAGCAATAGAATGCGAAGCTGAACATAAACCAGTAGCTTTATATCAGTTAATAATCAAAAATATCACTTTCAAAGTTTTAGTATTTACAAATTCTGGAGGAACTGCTCATAGATTAACTATTTTACTCCAATCACTTTTATCTAAAAAGAATATAGTGGTTGAAGAACTTTCTGCACAACTTGTATCAAAAGAACGTGAGGATATACTTACGAAATTTACAAGCGGGAAAATTCAAATGTACGTTTTGTTTATAATTTCGTTGAAAATTATGACGAATATTTTCTAAAAATTGTGATATAATTTTATTATACTTTCAGACTTGTATGTTCAGATGCATTAGCAAGAGGTGTAGATATTCAAAATGTACAGTTAGTCATAAGTTATGATCTTCCAAAACATATCAACGGTTATATCCACAGAGCAGGAAGAACAGGACGTGCAGGTAAATCCGGTACTGCTGTATCTATTCTGACACCCAAACAGGTTAAAATATTTAAGCATATGTTAAGTAAAGCACATAAAACAATACCACGTGTTGAAAAAATCGAAGTAAGTGGTATTCTAAATGAAATCGATTATTCGATTCATATTGATAAATTAAAACATGCTCTTGAAATAGAGAAACAAAATAAGTTATTACGTGTAAAAGCTGTTAAACGAAGTTATCCAGTAACTGCAAAATAAAAGACATTACTTTCTGTACAAATGTTGTTAAATAAAAATTAATTTAACTGAAAATTTTTACCTATAACTGAAAAAATTCATTGTCTAATAAATGAAAACCTTTTTCGAACCTATAGAATCCACTGAGTGATCCTATTCCAAACACGAGTCCGAATACAGAGTTGCTCTAATATCTCTAGTTTTGAATAACAAGAATTTTTATAAAAACACGTGATTTGGTTGATGGCCAATATTTAAAAGTGCGCAAGACACTAGCTGAACGATTTAGCTTTAAATAGAAATAATATTTCTGATATCGATATAAAAAATTGTTAAATGTTATAGTTCCAAGTGATTGTAAATTATCATCGAAGCTTAAAAGGAATCCATGTGCGCAATTTCTATGTATTATTTTTTTGAAAAGTTCTTTATCTAAGACGAATTTTTTATACTGTATTCAATTCTATAGACATTTCTGGAAAAAGAACCGCCCAGAAAAGATGTTAGAATTGTTTTTAATTCGTACAGGTCGAAAAAAAGAATATGCTGAGAGAGTATGTATGATATTTCGTCGCCATGTTACTATTGCTCGTCCGTTTCGTATTATCGCGTTTGGAGCTACTTTCTTCGGAAAAATCTCACTCGCTCATTTTCCGCTCGAAAACGTAGTGATAACTTTTCTTACGCTGGGTTATTGCAAATTCTTGACCCCAAGCACAGATACGGGGAACATTATACTATACATATATAGATTGTTAAAAATCACTTACATATAACTACGGCACTGAGAAATTAAAGTTGGCGACTGATTGATATGGTGGCAAAACATTATATACAAGTATGCTTACTCGTATGTACATATATACAGTGCTGGACAAAAGTATTGGCACAGCAAGATTGTTATGATACAAATGCTTATAACTATTAAACAAATTGATTTAAACAAAAAACTTTTTGACGTATTTATTTATTATCTATCCTAGTTTATTACATAACAAGAGCAACAATATAAATAAAATAATACGCAAAATAATAACAAAAATATATTTTTTGAACATTTTATGGGTGGACAAAAGTATTGGCACAGTAGAATATTTACGCTTATAACTAATTACATAATAAACTTCTAATATTTTGTTGGCAGTCCTTTTCTTTTAAGGACTTCCTTTAATCTTCTTAATTATAACACTCGATCAGTGAAACTGGAGACTTCAGTTATTAAACAACAAAAAACCAAGAAAGAGTAATAATGTCTAGAAAAACGAAAGAAACCACAATTGAAGAAAGAAAAATAATATTAAATTTATATAAGATGAATAAATCTTACAACGAAATTGCACAAATCATAAACAGAAGTCGTTTTACTGTGCGTTCAGTCATAAAACGCTTTAAAAGTGAAGAAAATCTAGAGAATCAAATTAGGAGTGGTCGCCCTTCTAAGGTAACAATTCGAGAAAAAAGGAAAATCGTAAATATTGTAAAGAAGGATCCAAAAACTAATTCGACTGAAATTGCTTCGATGTTAAAAGCTGAGTGTGAAAAAGAAGTAAGTACCAAAACTGTACGTAGGGTATTGAAGGATGCCGGTTATTCTGCCCGTGCAGCACGAAGAAAGCCCTACATCAGTAAAATAAACCAAAAGAAAAGAGTGGAATTCGCGAAAGAGTTTGTTACGAAAGATACTGATTTTTGGGAAAAGATCATGTTTTCAGATGAAAGTAAGTTTAATATTTTTAAATCTGACGGCAGAATATTAGTATGGCGAAAACCCAACACAGAGATGGACGAACTGAATCTGCAAGCCACCATGAAACATGGGGGTGGTGGTTTAATGGTGTGGGGATGTATGGCATCATCGGGTGTAGGAGAACTTATATTCATTGATGAGATAATGGATAAATATGTATATTTAAATATACTCAAGCAAAATCTTTTGAAAAGTACTCAAAAATTAAACCTCCCCAGGGATTTCTATTTTCAGCAGGATCGAGATCCTAAACATATGGCGTATATTGTTCGTCAGTGGATAATATATAATACTGCCCACACATTAAACACACCACCTCAAAGTCCCGATATGAATCCCATTGAGCACGTGTGGAACGAATTGGAAAAAAGAATTAGGAAACATAATATCACAAGCAAGTCTGAACTGAAGAAAGTTCTTCTGCAGGAATGGAGCAATATTGTACCTGAATTCACTAAAAAATTAGTCCACTCGATGCCCAGAAGATTAAAGGAAGTCCTTAAAAGAAAAGGACTGCCAACAAAATATTAGAAGTTTATTATGTAATTAGTTATAAGCGTAAATATTCTACTGTGCCAATACTTTTGTCCACCCATAAAATGTTCAAAAAATATATTTTTGTTATTATTTTGCGTATTATTTTATTTATATTGTTGCTCTTGTTATGTAATAAACTAGGATAGATAATAAATAAATACGTCAAAAAGTTTTTTGTTTAAATCAATTTGTTTAATAGTTATAAGCATTTGTATCATAACAATCTTGCTGTGCCAATACTTTTGTCCAGCACTGTAGGCTTTACGGATGCCACTGCTCGCTTTTGTTCAGCCGCCTTTTCGTTGCGCCAGGGAACAAAGGTCGCCTCGTACAACGTAATAAGTCGACATGAAAAGTGATCCGCGCTAACAAAGAAATATCGCAATGCGATACGAAATTGAGAGCTTTCGCCTTTGCTCTGTTTCCTTTCTATCCTTCGAGCTTCGTTACTCTTACGAGCAACGACTCTTTTCAAGTACAAGTGGAAGCTCGGTAACCGGCACCTCAGAGAACAGCGAAGATCTTCCAGTTACGGACCAATACGACCGATCAATGATCGTCATACAGCAAAGTTGTAGAAGTTTCATAAACAGAAAGTAGAGTCAGATGTAATACAAAAGTAAATTGCGAGTCTGCACACGTGGCAAATAATTCGAGTCGAGGCAAGTTTCACCTCGCAGCGAACAAGAAGAAAACGAAGAAAATTGTACCAATGGAAAGAGAAGAGACAGTGTCACGAAATTTTCCTTTTTACCATGTGGCACGCCAGATGTGACGGTCCTTGCGAGATTCCCCGTAGTCCGGACGCCAAGACCTATCTATTGTTCTATTAACTCGCAACAGGCCTAGGAAGACGACATAAACCGAATCTGTTCAGTTTCAGTTTCCTTCACGTAAACATTTTCGGTTTATGTTTGTTGCACGCTCTTACCTAATACGGAGAAAGCGGGTGTCTGGCAAGATAAGAGTTTTTCCACGAACAAGGATGCCCACGAGCCATATCTAGCTCTCCTTGTCTTTACTACCTAATTCATTTACCAATGGGCATCGCGGATCGTTACCCTCACTTTTCCACCAAAAAGTGTGGACAACGAATCCGCGTTCTGAGTTCCAAAGGGAACATCCACACCGAGCTTTCTTCTTTGATGGTACGAGTCCGTTCAAATAGTTCTATTTCTAATTTCAATCCAGTTACAATATTGGCCTCTGTAATAAAACACTAAGTCTAAAGAATAAAGACTATACCGAACTCAACATTTGTGTAATTACTAAAAAATTACGTGACAACAGCATGGGACAACCAATTTGTCATCTTACGACACACGGCATAGCTGTGCCATACAAGTTCGACACTTACAGAGGCAGCGGCGATGCAAGTTCGACACTTACAGAGGCAGCGACTACTTACAGGGGTATACTTTGGCCTGTAGAGGCACGGCTACTTTAAATTTGAGCTGCCGAAGTAATTGAACATGTATTATAGAGGTTTCCAATTGATGGAATTTACAGTCAGATACGTGCCATTCAATTTTCACGGATTTCTTGTCTCTTGTACAGAGTCCTGCAACATGCGATGCTTCGTTTTGTAATGTCGAAAATAAGCCACGATTATTCAACGATCGATTACTAAGTTTCTTTCATTTGGCTATCGTTGGTCGTGTTTCTAAGCGGTGGACTCTATTCTAACCTGGAAAATCGTCATACATTTTAACAACTGACGTCTCAAGTTTTCTTTATACAAGTTCGCAGAGGCGAACTTCTAATTAGTTGTGACAATCTACACGAAATTTGGACTACAGAAGTAAAATATCTCAGTGCAACTAAGTTTTATCTGAACCTACTGACAGCTTTTCTCATCGGAACGGAAAGAAATGAATGAAATTGTAGTCTTATAAAGGTTTTCAAAGTAGGAAAATCCTAGTAATGGAGATACGATTGCACGTGCAAGTATAACATCCGAAGAGCGAGAAATTGAACGTTTCTTTGAATTTGTGAGAGAAGCCAAAACGAGACGAAGCTGAGATACTTTAGTTTTTCTTTAGACAGAAATAACGTTTCTCTTCACTGGAACTTTAATTAGAACGCAGCAAGAGCTTTGCTGGGAGAATTTGATATCGTAAATCCTAGTTTAATGACGAAAGTTTGACCCATTGAAAAATGGTCAATTTATACAACCACAGATGTACCAGCAATATTTCCGTAAGATGAAACTCTGGTCGTTCTTGAACGTGTAGAATGAAATTTTTATATTTCTACAATTTCAAAATAAATTTTTTAACGAAAATGTTTGTAAAGAATAAAGTAAAGGCTATGGGGCATCGAACGATATTTCTTGGCGAATTATTATTTTTAATTTTAGCTGACAGAAGGATACAACTTTAAAAATGTATATAGACAATTGTGTCAACCTCTGTTTTAATATTACGAAAACTTAGGACCACGAAATTAGGATTTATAATCATTTTAAATTCTCAATTTATAGTCGCAAGAAAATTAAGTTTATAATTATGGCACTCTACGAGCGTATACTTCTGCCCCTAAGTACCCGGGCACTTACACGCAGGTTTCTGCCAATGAAGCGTCGCATTTTGAGATTCAATACAAACACAAATTATTAGACATTTGTCTCGTGTTTCTAAACGGGAGACTTTGTGCTAATCTGGAAAATCGTCGTACGTTTTAACAACTGACGTCTCAAGTTTTCTTTATACAAGTTCGACAGTTGCAGAGGCGAACTTTTTATCAGTTGGCCCGACACTACTTAAAATTTGGACTACAGAGGTAAAATATCGTAGTGCAACTAAGTTTTACCTGAACCTGCTGACAATTTTTCTCATGGGAACGAAAAGCAGTGAATGAAATTATAGAAACCTTATAAAGGTTGTTGAAGTAGCAGGTCTACACCATGAGATTGGTAACGGGACGTAATGGTTTGAGCAAATTCTTCAGTAGCTTGAACAATTTAGTTACATTTTCGCACAACTGAGATTCGAAGTAATCAATGACGCTTGTGACATTGTATTTCATCTGATCGGATTTCTCTGGATTATTTGTATAGACTCTTTGGAAAATCATAGGAAACAATCTGACAGAGTTAAGGATCACAATAGGGAATCATAATCATCTTAAAGATCATGATACGGAATTATATAAACGACCTTGTCAATCTTTGTTTTAACAATATGGCAAGTCAAGAAATGGGACTGAGTTTAAAATTATTCTCGTTGCTGTATGTGTGTATATGTAGCTGCTGTATACGCGATAATTAGGTTGCAAAAAAGTGTCATGTCCTGAGAAAACGTGTACATGAAACAAAGAATTAATGCAAAAACAATGGCTATGTTGCAACAGTAAACAAAAGTACATATACTAATAGTATATGTAGTTCCATAAGCACATATGCTATTTCATTATAGAATCATAGGTCAAGAATTATTAACGTAATAGAAGACCAAAGATATATTAAAACAATCAATAATTAAGAAGGAACAGTAAGCAAAAGTGCATATGCTCGGTATACATAGTCTCGTAGGCATATATGCTATTTAATCGTAACTGAGAGACATAGGTTTATTAATACAATCAATTATTAAGTTGGAACAGTTAGCAAAAGTGCATATGCTAACAGTATACATAGTTCCATAAACACATACCAATTCATCAAATCTGCTCGAGAAGATTTATCAAAACAATCAGTAATTAAGAAATAATAATTAGTCAAAGTTTATCAAAACAATCAGTAATTGATTGGAAGTATTGCATATGAATATTATTTGTATTAGTCATAAGGAATATCGTCGACATTTTATCTGAAAATCTTGCAATTGCTGTAGAAAATAAAAATTTTCCAATGCAAACGGTTAATACTCGAGTACGAACAAACTAAGAATATAAAAAATTAGTCGAGTATTCCGTATACTAATCTAAAACAACGTATCGCGTTTACTCGACTAAGAAACATTTGAAAAAATTAGAAAAAATTCTCATTGCGTTTCTTTCTCTACAGATTTCTTCAATTTTTCCAATTTCTCCGATTCTCCAACCGTGTTACTGCGAATCCGTGTTGTAAGAATAACCTATACCGCAATATAACCTGTTCGTATACAAATTTTTATATAAATTTGGAAAAGATTATTAACAAAAATTGTAATCATTAATGAAAAATGAGAGAATATAAAAATCTACAGAAATTTAGACGATCAAAGGGAACAACGACGAACGTAGAATTTTTAGTTAAATTTTGAAACCTGGCAACGTCCTGTCAATCATTTAGCTTAAAGCAGAGCTAAAAACTAAGTTTGACAATATTTGTTGTACACCGTATCTAAAACTAGGCAAATCTGTTTTATATAGGTTTCAGTTTTGAGAAATAATAATAGAATGATTAAAAAATATTTAGTGCAAGTATAAATTTCGCCAAGATCACGAAATAAGGTTATTTCTCCTATTAATCTACCATTTGCGAAACAATTTCTCTAAACCTTTTTCTTTTTTTTTTTAAATATCCTTCGCAAAGAACTTGAAACGTGAGTGAAGCAATTTTCAAAATGAATTATTTATCTCATTTCATAGATTTTTCACTATGGTAATAATTCGAGTAAAATTCACCATATACGTTAGAATGCGTAATTGAGACGACTGCGTTATTCGCGTTATAATAACGTAATATTGGGTTGGCAACTAAGTAATTGCGGATTTTATCATTAGATGGTATTGACAAAATCTGCAATCTTTTAGTTGTCAACCCAATATAATAATCCAACAACCTCCTTTCGACGAAGATCACGTGTTTCCTAGTGGAACAGCGTACCGCTTTTTGCGCAACCAATCGATTTCTTTTGTTTGTTACCACCGCCCTGCTCTCGTCTCGCGTGTCGTCTAAACTAAACGGAATCTTCCGGCTTATCGATCCACCTCGGATCGCGTATTGCTTTTCTACGAGTTCAATTTCCACGAATTACCAAGCCATTCGTAGTTCCATATTACGTGAAATTCCATCGAGAACCAACACTCTGTCCTTTTGTCTTCCTTTCTTTAACGCAGCTATGAAATCGAGGCACAGGTGTTGAAGCTTCTTAATTCGTACGAAACGTAACGAGCGCCACTTAACATTTTACCGACCGATAGCCGATCAATCGGTTTTGTCACCGACCGATAGCCTATTAATCGACTTTTTGTGGCCAACAATCTTCTTTGCTATATGAGCAGTAATTTGTTATTGAGTACTAAGGTACCTAACTCAGTTTTATACCAATTTGAAAAACGTACCGTTCGCGATGAACAAAAAGAATAGTATTGAAGAGTCTAAAGCCAGGGAGAATCTGCGCTGAGATGCCGGTCGGACGTGCGTATGCTGTTGAATCGCTAGCGGTCGGTAAAGTGTTAATTACGAAGGAAGCCGGCGCGCGCTGTCTGACTTTCTTGCAAGGGTATTAAATGTAACCGACAAGAAACGGAGATTTTTTAGTTTGCAAGAACAGCACCAACGATGATCTGATCTGGTTTAACGCCGCGTAATGATTAGACCGCGCGTGTTTCAACGTTTACGGTCGACTCTTAAAGACGCGAAAGTACAGATAACGGGGAGAAATATGCAGGCAAGCGCGTAAAATACGTGGAAAAAAGGTACAGTACGTTACTACTCGTGACACTATACGTTGTAAGTACGTAAGCGTGGTAGCGTTACTCGTCGATTATTTTTAAACGATGTTTCGTACGTGTACGACTATATAGACATGCGATGATCGGAAAATTGGCTGATGCGTATGTTGAATCATTATGAAAATCGAACGGGTGTAGAGTATGTGGCAGTAAAAATTACTCGACCAGCTGAAAGTGAATTTCTTTATAGGTAGATTGTAATCTGAATGGGAGAAACAAATTGCAAGCGTTTTTTTGGTTCGAGTGGACGGCCATATTTTCTTTTCTTTTGTCACTAACTTTTAGCTTTTAAGAGGTCAGTGTGAGACGTGCCTTGTTCGAATGAAAATTAATTACAGAGATTATTGCAATATCATGAATAATTACTTCTTCTAATTTATTGTCTATAATGTAATATATGTACGTTCCTTGTTATTTATATTTTTATTTATAATGTTTGTAAAAATATATACAACATGTATAGTGTATGATAAAATAATGCATATATTATATTATATACTATATTAATTTGTATGATATATATTATATATTTTTGCAAATATTGTATGTGCATTTTAATTATTTTATATATATGTTTTATATATATTTATATTATATATGTAATAAATGATATTAATAACCAATAACAAATATTTCATTATAGATAGACAATAGGTATAGAAATAAATAATTGTTGTTTAAACAAATATCTATCTACGTATTTCATTTCAATTACTTTAACTGTGTTAATTTGTATAAATATATTTTTTACTCTATTCATGGTAAAATAATGGATAATTTAAAACAGTGGATTGATAGCACAGATTGATGCACATTTCTGACGAAGAAATATCTAAGGAAGGCAGAGAAGGCAATTAAATGTAGGGAGATTTGGAAAATGTGAAAATTCGGAAAATTTTGCAACTAAACTAATACGAGCCCGCCAGCTATTTATTTTTAGTAATATGAGTTCAACAAACACGTGATATCCCACTGTACGATTACCTCAACATATGCTCAACATATTTCCCTTGAACATTATTAGTACGTTCAATTACTTAATGATACCTGACTAAGAAAATTATTTCTCTTTTTTTTGTATATTTTTCAATGAAAACCATTTTCTTCAAGTTTTTTTTAAATTTACATATTTTACTTTTTTATTTCTCAAACTTCAACTGTCAACCGTCGATATATGTTCCCATTTTAACCATCGTCAATATATTGAATCCTATTGTGCGATAAAAAGATTTTCTTCGAATTTCGTCTCAGCTAACCAGACGACTATTTGCAATAGAAATTATGGAATTACGAATTAGGAACAAATGATCAATTTTTTCAGGAATTATATCGCATCGTAGCTCCAGCGATCTTTTCTGATGCATCTACGTCGTATATATACCACACATTAACTAAATCGATTTACTGGACAAATTGAATATTTTTTTTTTAGGAATACGATAAAAAGAGAAGAAAAGAAAATACTGTCTTGTCTAGGGAAATTAGCAAATATCAGCTTTTTAGCTGTTGGAGAAGCGAGTGGAGTTCCGCTGACAAAATTCCAGCCAGACGGACAGAAAGAAAAGCTAAATGAGATAAATAAAAAACATTAATAGAAAACAGATAACTCGCTATCGTCGTTAGTAATTTTACTCTGTGTATAAATACAGACTGACTGAGTCACTGCAGTGGTCTTCGTTCGCATATTCTCGTACGCTGTAACGAAGATGCACGTGACAATGTAGCATCAAACGCTGTTGCTAATTTCTATGCCAACGATCCGAGTTGCAATTAAATCTGACACCGGGTATGTTGCTACCGTCAGTTTATTATTATCTTCGATTTATCTGAATTTATGATTTTGTGGAATGTTTATGTTTTGTTCTTCTTTCAACGAATTCGACTTCTCGCGTTCTCGTGTCAAGTGCAACTTTCAGTTCGAAGCGATCGGTGTTGCCAGGCTCGTTACGCGGAAACACATTACGGAAACAATAAATTTAGAATTAACAGCGGAGCCAGATCGTAAATAAGTTTTCCACGCTAAAATTAAACGACTTATCCAAGTCGGAACAGCAACACAACGGAACGATCGCCTGTTGAATGTTAAATACTTATTACGCGAGTATGTGTGTAACGTTTGGACATTTGCAGCATGCACATTCAATATTTGAATATCGTGCAAAGCTAACCTCGCCGTTTTCTAATCGTATCTCTGTTAAACACGAGATATTGATTTGCACGGACGCGAATATTGCTATGCATTTAACCGATAGGAATACCAAGCTTCTTCAATTACGTTATTACTTGTAATAATTTAAATGAATCATTTTCATTGTAAGCGTTGGTACTAAACGAAATAATGTCCAATTTTGATGGTCAAACAATATCCACGTGTATCTTATGTATATAATCGTAATTATAATACATATATTATATATAATACTGAATATACTATATATTATATATAATACTAGATGTAATTATATAGTATACTTATATATAATTATCATGCTCAGCATTACTATGTATAATAATGGTAATCACGATGACTATATACGCATATACCATATGTCTTTTCTAGTTGAAACAGCTGCTATTAAATGAATTAATGTCCATTTTTGGGGATCAAATAACCATGTATGTTTTATATGCATAATCGTAATTATAATATATATACTATATATTGTAATATATACTACATATAATACTAAATATAATTATTATATATATACTATATATTTCTTTTAATTGTAAAGACTGGTATTAAACGAAATAACCTTTAATCTTGACGATATAATAAAAAAAGGATATATACATTGCATATGTATATAAGGTACACATGAATATTATTCGGTCTTTATAATTAGTACCTGTCTTTATAATTAAAAAAAAGTAGATATATATAATATTTTATATATAATAATTATGATTACATATTACACATAATATAGTTATATATATATAATAAATGTGCTGATGTAAAATAATTATTGAAATATCGAATTTGCAAGATGTTATGGGCAACATAAGATTAACTCTGCCATGCGAGTACTCGCCAATATCTAATCAATGTAATTAAAAAATGTCCACTTTTTAACTTATTTAAACTATTCGTAACATTTGTTTTAAACGTAAACATATCGCATTCGCTAAGAAGAGCGCACCGCAAGACGTTTGCTCGATTCATCGTACGCAAACGACAGAGTCTCTGTTCGTCTCGTTGCATCTGTAGCTGTAGAGCCGAACAAACGGCGCGAATGGCATTAACTGGAAATTCTGTCGTATAATTAGAAGATGTAAACGACGTATGCGCGATGCAAATTGTCGGCTTATGAACATTCAACGATCGCGGAATGCTGTTTAATGAGTTGATAGATCGCCGAAGTGCGAGGAGCTTCTGGAACGCTAAATATGGAAGTTTCTAATAAAACACAGCTTATAATTAGCCTTTCTTATCCTTCAATAGTTAATCGTAACAATGAGATTTTTTTAACCGTCGCGCGACCGTGACGGGTTTATCTTGACCCAATACGATATTTGCCAACGTCGCATACGCGAAAATCATCGTATTCGTTTCAATTAAAAACTGTGTTACGTTATATTGTAGCTGTGCAGAATGGCTACTGTTTATTTATATTTCGCTACTAATTTATCCTCGCGTCTATACTTTATTGAAAAATAATATAAAAAGAAAATTTATTTCTATTTCTATATATATATATATTAAAAAAAGAAAAAATAAATAGCCATTATTAGAATCGAAAATATTGGATTACGTTAACCAGCGAATAAAGCCGAGGGTGAAATTTCCTTTCGTTACAGAAATGTGCCGACGACCATAAATAACAAGGGTAGCGATGCACGTACACATTGCTGAATAAAGATTACTATAACATATTACTGAAACAGTAGCGTGCTTGAATATCTCTTATAGCATCGCCTCTAATGAATCATTCTCCTCACATATCGGTAGGAACGGTCCTTAATGTATTCTCCAATGACATTATTTCGCCGTCGCGCGCAATATTTCCATTTAAATTTACATATTCACGTTTCACCGAATTACCTTTTAAACTCAATAAGCAATTTTCCTGCCAGCAGTAAAATAGCGAAGATAATTATACGAGCGATAAAACGATATGTAAACTATATATAATATAGTGTATATATATGTGTGTAATATGTATACACACACACAATATATATATAATGATATATTTATATATTAATGTCATTATGTATTAATATAACATATTAAAGATATATAAATATATTACATATATGTTATATATTTCTGATATGTATATAGTGTATATATATATATATATATTGTCTATGTATATAACATGTATATAAACACACAATATATATATAATTATATACATATGTATTAATATAATCATGTATTTACATAACATATTAAAGATATATAAATATATTATATATATATTACATGTTTGTATATTTGTGATATATGTGTGTCGGTGTATTTTTGTGTATATGATATGTATATACACACACAATACATATATATATTATTATATAATATATATATGTTATGTAATTATATGTATATACATATTACATACACACACAACACACACATATATACACTATATATATTTAATATATTTAATATATTATGTACACATATATTCGTACACTGTTTAAGACACAGTAACTTTTTTAAAATGGTACCGAACGACGAGTTTCCTTTTTCCCTTTTTGTCCAATTTCAATTTTCTCCAAATTTCTTTTACGTGCCATGCAACCAACTCTGATCCTCTTAGTTTCTGAAAAATGCTCAAGTGCTTCGCCGCAGTTTCAAAAAAGGTCATACCGTTTCAAACGGTGCACGTACGCTCCTCCGACACAATTCAAGTTTCATCTTCGTTTCATGAATTTATTGCACCAACACGCCTTTACGTGGACAGTCTCGCGTACTTTATATACATGGTGGCCCAGTGTTTCACTGCCCGTACGTTGCCAGTGTATGGCACAGGTCAAGATAAGGGAAAAATGTCACATAAATCGTGTCGTCGTTGAAAGCATCGCTGAAGAGTTACAACAAAGGAAACGATGTACGAGATGCTCACGTAACGTTCCAACGCAGGCCCAGTAACGTGAAGTCAAAAAGCTATGACAATACCTCTACGACTGCACTTTTTAAGACGTTGCCAATTGCTCCCAACAGAAAATTGGCAGCAGAGGAAGACAGAATTCATTACTCGTTGAAGCAGTGGTTTACTTATTACTCGTTGAAGTTGACTTTTAAGGATTGTACAAATGATCATTTGAATTTAATGGATAGCTGCTATTATGTACCCCGAAGTTCTGTAATGGTAATTTCTCTCCGAAAAATAAGCCACGACACGGAGGTCCAATAATTTCCTATCAGATCGAACTTTGTAATTTCGTTTTCGTGGATTGCTTGCTTCGATAAATTTATTTGTCGCGAGAAGATCTTGAATGAAACACAGATAGACACACGTCAATTTCTTCTACTTTTGAATTCATGCAGACGACCAGCTATGAAAATTCAATCATGCAAAAGCAAACAAATTTTTCAAAATGCGAAACACGCCAGCAAATTCGAAGATTTCCAAATTTAGGTTCTCTAAACTGTGCTTTGATTTAACTGATCAATACAGATCATTCAGCTTGCTGTTACATCTACAGGGTGTCTTTTCACGAAATTGATAATATCAGTACGTTGAATAGGTTATGTTAAGAGAACAAGAAAACGTGATATAAACGTCAACGATTCATTAGACGCTATAGTACAATACTTAAATATACTGCTATTTTAGTATTATATGTAAATATACCACTCTTGTTATTATATCATTTTAATGAAAATGTCAGAAGATCAATTAAGGGTCGTTCACACCGACGTTCGACAAGAACGATTCATTAGACACTATAGTACAACAAATATTCAAATATGCTGCTCTTTCAGTAGCATATATAAGTATACCACTCTTCTTATTATGCAATTTTAATGAAAATGTGACGAGAGACGATGGAACGTCGTCAGAAGATCAATTAAGGGTCGTTCATACCGACGTTAGAAAAGAACGATTCATTAGACGCTATAGTACAACAAATATTCAAATATACTGCTCTTTCAGTAGTACATATAAGTATATCACTCTTCTTATAACGCAATTTTAATGAAAATGTGACGAGAGACGATGGAACGTCGTCAGAAGATCAATTAAGGGTCGTTCATACCGACGTTCGAAAAGAACGATTCATTAGACACTATAGTACAACAAATATTCAAATATACTGCTCTTTCAGTAGTACATATAAGTATATCACTCTTCTTATAACGCAATTTTAATGAAAATGTGACGAGAGACGATGGAACGTCGTCAGAAGATCAATTATGGGTCGTTCACATCGACGTTCGACAAGAACGATTCATTAGACACTATAGTACAACAAATATTCAAATATGCTGCTCTTTCAGTAGCATATATAAGTATACCACTCTTCTTATTATGCAATTTTAATGAAAATGTGACGAGAGACGATGGAACGTCGTCAGAAGATCAATTAAGGGTCGTTCATACCGACGTTAGAAAAGAACGATTCATTAGACGCTATAGTACAACAAATATTCAAATATACTGCTCTTCCAGTAGTATATATAAGTATATCACTCTTCTTATAACGCAATTTTAATGAAAATGTGACGAGAGACGATGGAACGTCACAAGAGGATCAATTAAGGGTCGTTCACACCGACGTTTGAAAAGAACGGTTCATTAGACGTATAGTACAACAAATATTCAAGTATGCTTTTCTTTAGTAGTATGTGTATGTATCACTCTTCTTATTATTTATGAACCTGATTTGACATTTCTGCAAGGAAGTCACATTGTTCTAATCAACTAGAAAGGACAACGAAGAGCATAATATTTTAATAAACAACTGACTCTCTTCCCACAGATTCAGTTGCCATAGAAATTATTAGTATACCATTGTAATCGTATACTGTAACATTTATGCAGTAATTAATTAGAAATGAGTATCATTTGATAGTATTCTCATATGGCTACAAAAATAACATACTATAAAAATAAAATTTACAGAATCTTATAGAACAACGCTTCACTGAAAAGTGACTGTACACGTGCAAATTCGTTTCACATTTGCTACATCTGCATCAGACGTTTTCCGTTTTACACAGTCGAAATAGGATTTATTTTAATCGCTGCATTATCAGTAACAATAACAAGCATGATAAAATCACGACAAATGTTACATCTACGCATACGTGTACACGTGTAACGTGGGCAGCATATGACATAAGAGGAAGATGATTGCACGGCGGGGAAACACCTGTACAAAATTGCACAAATATTTTGCTTGGCGGTGGCTGGTCGTTTCACGTTACTACAAAGTAATAAAATTGCACGAGCTATGACGTAAAAGCGGAATGTGAAGCGCAAAGATATTATCGTCGAAGAGGAAGGGGAATGTTTACCTTTGGTTCATTGGGCCTTTGATTTTCTATCATTTTGCGAAAGTCGCGTCGGTTCGTGAAAGAGAAACACGACTCGTCCAGATACAAAGTAAAATAAGATACGGAAGAATCTTCACTTGGAAACCCAAGAGAGATCGATACGAGGCAATAAGATACAAAGTAAAAATTATATAATAGACGAACCGATCGTCACATTTAATAAATTGATGAAATTTTGAATTTGAAAAAATAAATATTTGTAGAATAATTTCATGTTTCATTAAATTTTCATTAGAAATTTTTGTATTTTTTAAGATGCTTCATATGTATAAAGCAATGAATTTTATTGAGGCATATTTAATCTGCGGTATATTTCATAACTTTCACGTGAACAATTTTCATTGTAATTTTCATTCAAAGATAATGATCGTTGAAAGCGAGTAAAGAATGTCTGTAAGATCAATGACATGCCATACATCGTATACGACATACACCATTCAAGTCCTCGATGATGTAACTGAATGAACTTGAAAGTACATCCCACAGACGTCTTAAATGTCTGTTTAAATTCAAACGTTCGCGAGAGAAAATATGTACATGTGTGTATACGTAAATACGATATATTTATCTTTGGAAGATTTGTTGTTATATTTTTCATTGTATTGTTGCAAATTGATTATTATTTTTAGTTATATATTTCTTTAATAATTTCATTGAACAGTAGAATCTTCATTGTTCGAGAATATTATAACTATCGTAATGTTGCATTCTTCAAAACTTATATTGTTATATAATGTAAGTATGATAAGATAGATAGTGGTAACTTTAATAAGATAAAATAGCCAAAATAAAATTCTGTTATTTATATTGATTGCTGATAACAAAAATTAAATTTCCGTCATTGATAATGGTTATTCATAATTGAAATAATATTCAGTCCATTGATAATTGTCACTCGGAAGCAAAATTGAATTTCCGTCATTGATAATATTTATCCGTAACCAAAGTCAAATTCGGTCATTTGTATTGATTACTGATAACCAAAATTAAAATTCCGTCATCGATAATGATTATTTGTAACCAAAACAAAAATCGATCATTTATATTGATTACTGCTAACAAAAATTAAATTTGGTTATTTGTATTGATTATTGATAATAAAAATTATATTTCCCTCATCAATAATGGTTTTTTGTAACCGAAATAGAATTCAGTCCATTGATAATTGTCACTAGGAAACACAATTAAATTTCCGTCATCGATAGTGATTATCCGTAACCAAAATAAAATTCCGTCATCGATAATGATTATTTGTAACCAAAACAGAACACGATCATTTATATTGATTACTGCTAACCAAAATATAATTCGGTCATTTGTATTGATTACTGATAACAAAAATTAAATTTCCCTCATCAATAATAGTTATTCGTAATTCAAATAATATTCAGACCATTGATAATTGTCACTAGGAAACACAATTAAATTTCCGTCATCGACAATGATTATCCATAACCAAAATAAAATTCGGCCACTTGTATTGATTACTGATAACCAAAATTAAATTTCCCTCATCAATAATAGTTATTCGTAACCAAGATAAAATTTACTCATTGATAACGGTTACTGGTAACCAAAGAGTATTTCAATCATTTGTAACGTTTACTCGTAAGTAAACTAATTAAAGATATTAACTTGTACACCATAATTTAAACAATTTGCCTCACAACAGTAACAATGTCCCTTCAGAATATAAATTTTGTACAACCAATACATAATTGCACAAAATACTATGTTCAATATTACATCGAATTATCAACATTATGTCGCTTGTTTCTTACCATCGTCAATACGATATTATTTCCACTAAAACATAAAACAATTATTACAACAAAAATGTTGCTATCTGAATGGCCAAATATTCTTACTGCAATAATTATTACAATAATTATTGCAGGTTCCACTGTTCATCCGCAAAATTATACAATTATACTCTCGTCCAATCGAAACAGACTAGCCCCGTATAACTAAATATTCAAGATAGAACCGAGTCTCTTTAAATTGTATCAGATCAAAAACGTCTCATTTATCAACCTACGCGGTTCAAACGCAGCTATGTGCGCCAAACAAAAAGAAAGAAAAGAAGAGAACCGATCGCAACTAATTACGTTAAAAAGAGAAGAAAACAGAGGACAAAGAAAATAAAAGAAAGAAGAAAGGATTGAAAGTTTCCATAAACAGGTCTCCGTTTAATGCGATCGGTCTTCAGAGAATATACCTGGCCTCTGTATTTAACACCCGGCATACGTCTGTATGTGGCCCGCAAAGGAAGGCGGTGCGCCTGTAATCTCGTGTTTCAACTCCATTAGTATACGTGGCACTTCAAAGGAGGAAAAGTGTCCTTCAAAGAACCGTGCACCGTGTACCAAGACCTTCCCTTATTATTAGAAATCCCATCGATTCCCGACATGGTTCATAGGTTGTTTAATTTCCCGTTAGCAGGTTCTTTGTACACACGTCGAGTGTGCTTCTCAAGTAAACCAGCGATCGTCGATTTAGGACGAGTCCTCACAAGACGTTGTTTCACAGATACGTGCGCCTCCATGGAAAATGTCGCAATCGTAAGAATCTCTGCGCGCTTTCAACAAATTCTTCTGAATAAAACAGAAACTGTGAAATAGCTGCAGCCTGAAAAGCTGTGCGCTGCGTACAGTAGAAACTCAAATAGAAATAGAGTAAAGTGGAGTAGAAACTCGAGTAGAAGAAGTAGAAAGCCATCCAGTAAGGAATTATTTATCCAAACTCGAGTTGCTGGCGACCCAAGATGCTGACACGTCTGACGACAGAATTGACAATGTGCAAAATACCCGAAACTGTCGTGTGGCTCTAAACGAGAAAAGAGGGAAGCTGGTGCGGATACTCTGCCACGCAGGCATCGAGAACAATGACAAAGGCAGCGGAAAGAGCGATACCGAGCGACAGAGAGGGAAATCTAAAAGGACGAATCCGAAATGAGTGCACCTCGTGGTTGCAGAAGAGAAATCGATAGAAGACTATAGTCCGTGCAGATACCAGCTGTAAACACATGCACGCGGTGGGATTTAAACGAGACAGAGCGTTTTCCGTGCTGGCTGCGTGTTTTGTTGGCTGACAGATCCGCTTCTGATATGAACAAACGACCAGACAAGTGTCGGCCGATAGTTAGGGTCCTCTTCCATTCGCGACCAACGTCGAACGATGGTCCAGACAGCTTCATCCTCCTTAGAAGCAGTTAGCTGTTTTTGGCGATTATACACGTCATAAAGAAATGGCAATATTTTGTGCAACGACGAGTATACTCGTTATGAAGAGATGGCAATGTTTCGTGTAATATATCGTGCGTGCGATTTATTTATTAACGACGATCGATCGATTATCGTTGTTACTATTACAAAGAAATTAATTATTCTCATCGTTATAATTATTATTATTATTGATTATTCAACTTTAGTAGATACTTGAAAGCAATTTCAAAACGTCCATGAACATTTTAATAACTCTGAATCATTATGTCGTCACTGTCGATTATGTAGGTATCTGCATAAAGAGCGCGAAGAATTCCGCGAATGCTCAGATACGACTGTTCGTCATTTCCCTCTTACAATAATAATTATTCTTCCCACTGGTTTCAGAACAATCAGTTTCCACGTAATTTTCGTCTAATTTACTGTGATTTATCAATTGACGTACATAAATTTATTTATCAATTTATGGCATCTGTTCTTCTTTTCCGAGAAGTTCATTGGATTAAAAATACGATGCTAAAAGCTTGCTTAAATAAAGCATCGAATACGCTACAGTAAATATTAAACAGAATTTGTTAAATGGAAAATAAATTCGTAAGCTGACAAGAGAAAATAGCAAACTAGCATAAACCACATGAAACATAGATGGCAGGCAAGATACTTTATTTATGTTTGTATTTATCTATTTGACGAGCAATCAGCAACTTAGAACTAGGAATTCCACCTCCTCGACTTTCTTCTAAATATCTTGGACCAAACAAATATCAAGTATCCTTATTTCGTCATAATTAGTCGACGTGGAAACTCCATCTTGCGGTTGTCGAAAATTTCTTCTCAAGTGACCCACTAGAACTTTTATTCCCCGTGGCTATCCGTCCCGAGAAAACAAATTGCGATAGTAACTAACATATATCACCAATTATAATGGTGTAATTGTAGTGGGAATTTGCCTAAGACGCGCTAATTTTCTGCAATATAAACTAAATCCTGTTCAAACGTTTATATCGTTCCCATCGTCGATATCATAGAATTTCGTATATCATATGTGGCGGCACTCAACACTAACTAGTGTCGGACGACGGCAGCGCAGTGGCTAGCCTCACCTCCCCGTACGCCCACTCCCACTCCTTCCCAAAATTCCATAGACCCAGCGAAACCAAAAGCAGACTACCAAACTGCCCTGTTTTTGCGACCAGGTTTTCAGAACAGAGATAAAAAAGAATTCGATATCATATATAAACACCGCTTTACAGCGACTTAAATCCAAATTATAAATTGTAATGCCAACAAAAAATGTAATTCCGACACACATAATATTGTATGGCTATGTTGTATCGACACGTGTCGGTACTTTTGCCTAACCCACCCCACAACCGAATTTCATTGTTTATTATGAATACCTTGCATATGTAATAATCATTTTCTGGGTCAATAAATATCATAAAAAAAGCAGTGATTAACGCCTTAGGTTACGAACGTTCGGGTTCTTCCATGACTCAAGAAATTTTTTTTGTTTTTATTTTACTATCAATTCTCGTTAGAGAATTTTAAGTAAATTTACCTGACGTGGTAGTATGACATGATTAACAAGTGTTTATCGTATACGTTTGATTCTATTTGAATTTGGACCTGAGTGACCCAAGAAATGAAACGAAAAATACAGCAGTAGCCCAGCAGCGACACCAGCGACCCGCAGCAGAATCTGTCTCACACTACACACCATATGCACAACAGACTACAACTATCATGGTCAATTCATCTCACATATCTTTCTTGTCTTAATATTTTATGGCTAAAATATTTTATGGCTAAACTTCATAATCTTCCTTTTTTCCTAATTGTTCGTATTCACGTATTAAATGATGATTTTTTATTGAGGTTTACTTCTCGGTAGCATTATCACTGATAGTCTGTAATAACATTATAAATTGTTACGATACAAGTCGATAAAAGTAACAGAAGATTAAATCGAATCCGCTAAACGATTAAACTGTGCATGAAGGTTTCCACGGAGAAGAAAAAGAGGGGAAATGGAATAGAGATGAGACTAATCTGAGCGAGCAATCGAGTTTCACTAACCAGGAAGAAAATTGAGCAGGTAGCTCGAACGATGAAGGAAATGGAGTGTTTCGATTATACGGCGCTGTACATACGTACGAGGAATATACGTCGGACGATTTTCTCACGAACATATCATCCGCGGATGTACGATTGTACAGTGTAGAACTGAAGGAAGAAAAAGGGAACGTACCACTTCGCGTGGCATCCTATTGGCTGAAAGCTACGTATCCACGCGCGGAGTATTTCAATGACTTTTTACACACATCCTCCGGCAGTGGCAGATTAGGCATATTACGATAGTGATAGGTGAACGGTAGGCGTATCAAAGTCATTTGCATAATAACGACGCAGCTGCTTCGGGGCGAGAGCCCGCAAACTGTGTTCGTTATGTCTTGATCGAATGATAAGGCAAGTACCATCAAAATTTACCGGTCTAATGCCTCATGGACACGTTGATTCGCAATGATTGTCAGCCGCAAATCAACGACAATCTGTCAGGGCCAATCGCCAAACTCGTCTAACGTGGAACTTCACACACCTGACAAACTTGCACGTTCAGAAGGAACTTTTCATGTTGCGAGTAGATTTGTGTTGGACACAGGATCCCATTCGGCGATAAAACCTTACCTGGCGAGAAGGGGTGTGCAGGGCTCTATGATCGACTTGGTAAACGAAAATTGCAATATGCAAAACGGAAATTAAAACTGAAAACAATATAGGGGTCTATGTTGAGATCCTCAGGGGAGTCAAGCATTGACCCACTGTCACCGCTGTTATTCAATTTACGTCTAGAGCCACTGCTGGATGCAATGGAGGAGCAAATCAGTGGCATAAATTTCAGTCACAATAGAAAAGTGCAAATCCTTGCATTCATTGATAACATCGTCCTACTTGGTGAAGACAAGAGGAAGGCACAACGTCAAGTGGATACGCTCCATACCTGAAGGGCCTAAGTATGGACATCTCCGGAGAAGAGCCAAACGTTTCAGGTGGTCAACTGGTTCGTTAGGGATCCAAAAGTAAGGCTCAATGAAGTCCAAATACCAGAAACTGACCCGGATGAGGCCTTCAGATATTTAGGCCAAACTGGGACCTTGGAAGGGTTTTATTGTGGCAGTAATAGTGTCGGAATTGTTAGGGTAATGAGAAGAATAAAAAAGCTCTCTCTGAAACCATGTCAGAAAATCGAATTAATGAATTACAGATTCCCTCGTTACATCTACGATCTGCTAATAAATCCAACAGTGTTCAACGTACTTCGACTTGGTAGATTTGATGGTCGATCGATAAGCAGGATGGAAGGCGAACTTTCAGGTGTCTTTCCAATTAAAATTGCAGTGCCTCGAGGTTTTCAGCGAACGCAGTTCTGTATTTGTTGAGCGCATTGGACTAGTCAACTGATAGGAACCGATGCTGTATTTGTATATTTCTATATTATTATATATTTGAGATACGGGGACATTTGCAAGCGCCAATGGCAACGTCGTAGCTTCAAGAACACGTGAATTGAGTGGAAAACTGGGTCATCGAATTTTCACGCGGCAATTAAATCGCCTGTCAGATTTGTAACGTGGCCACGCGTGTATTGTCAATAGGAGGAATTTATTGTTACAACTGAACATATACAGGGTGTGGCGGAATAACGCGTCAAACAGGTGGGAGGTGACTGGTTATGGTAAAGTAAGCGAAAAATATGCGACGGAATTTGTTCGTCCGAGGCTCCATTTTAGGTTAGTATACTCGTCACGCGTAAATAAAAACTGAAACAGTCGTTCCATCGCAATTTAACTCTACATTACAACAGCTCGTTACATACACGGTCTGTGTTTGACGAGTATACTCGCCGTCGCTTACATTCTGCGACGTGTACCGAAAATGGTACACGTCGCTTACTTTCTACGGCGTGTGCCATTTTAGGTACACGGGTTTCACAGAGGTCGCGACAGCTAAATCGCTACATAAACGTCGAATGCAATTGCACTATAGCATACTCGAGCCACGATTGTATCATCCGGCAGATCGATCTTCTCATCAGAGCAAATCATCAGATTCGATGGTCGCCCGAACGTGGTCGTATTTTACGCGAAGGAAGATTTCCCCGCCCGCGCACAGCCGCCTTCCGCATTGCACCAGATCGACGTTACGTCACTGTTTCACCCTTGGCAAGCGGCGAGAGCGGCCGTTTTTCCTCTTAAGCCGAGTTTGCAAGTGCGCGGCGCAACACTCGCAGAAACCACGGCTTAATTACACCGAGCGCAACTCTTTCGTCGACGTAAACGCGAAACGAACTCGCGGCAAATTAACGAGAACCGACTGAGCGGTTCTTGTGTCGCGCGGTATAACGAACTTGCGACGGCAGAATGGAAATTCGACGAGCAAACGGAAATTTCTGAATGGGAAAATATGGCGTTTGCTGGAGAAGTACACGACGGTCGTACGAGAAACGATAGAAACGCACTTTAACTAGACAGCTGTTGCGACCTCGTTGAGGACGAGTATACTCGTCAAACACGGATTACGCGTGCCTGTCACGATAATGAATTAAGTTGTGACGAAACGACTATTTCTTTTTTTAATTTTATTGCTGGCAGCGCATTTTGGTAAACCGAATGTGTGAAAAAAGAGATTCCTTTGAGGCGAAATTGTTTAATTTCGTGCGGATTGAAAATTATAACTTTTGAAATAATAATTTTCTTCTGGAATTCTGGCAAATGAGAATATACATTTTGAACTAGAGACGTCGTATTGATTAGTTTAAATTACAATTTTAATGAAAATACTCGATATCGCAGCAGGTGATTAAACGGCAAATTCCAACTACTTTTTACATATAAATAACACAAAATATTACCATTTCTTCGTGACGAGTATACTCGTCAAGAACAGCTACTTGGTTAAAACTTTTTCTTTTGAAATATTTCCGATACTATTAATCGTAAAATCGGAAAATGTTTCCAACAGAAGCGTCGTGTTTTCGTGTTACAATTAATTGTTAAAAAAATAATTTATTTAAGTATATATATTTATAATATATAATTGTATATATATATACTTATATATAATAAAATCAATTTTCTCCAATTTTTCCAATTTTTTGACAAAATTAGCAATTATTTGACAAATTTAAATTTTTAAATAACCGTAAAAACTAATAAATTAGTAATAATAAAATTATACAAAATTAAATAGTAATATCCATTTTTTTAAATTTTTTTTCAAAAATATCTTGGATGGGACTATACTAGATGGAATCATATATTTTGTAACACGTGACTATAAAAGATCATCAAGTTGTTTCCCTGGAGAAACTATTAGTTTTATTAGGAAACTTTAACTTTTAATTTGTTAGAAACGAGAAGAAACGTGGGGCGCTATTTTTATATTTATTTTTCTTATCTGTCGTACGATAAATTTTACAAACTAAAAGTTAAATTATCTGCTAGCTAAACTAACAGTTCCTCAACAGAAGTAGGTTACTCATTTTCTACAAAGAATGTTGAAATGCGTGGATTTATATATTCAAAAATATATGACGGCATTTAGAAACATAAAGTTGACCTTTGCCTTCTATTATTTATTATTTATTTCACCATATAATTAATAGTATCGAAGATATCTCGGCTTAGACACACTTCTGACTCACCCTGTACATTAAGCTACCTTCCGATATCAATTTGAACTATCAGCACTATTTCAACATTTATCGTAGTGTTCTACGAGTTTTTCTAGACATTCGTCGTACACTTCTGCCGCCTGTTCATCTAAGTATCGTTTAACGCGGTCCTCTAAACCCGTTAACTTTGTTCGACGTATATACTCGTCGGATGAAATAAAAAATTGCCATTATAATATGACAGTACTATAATAGTATAAAAAGTGAACATTTCAATCAAAAATAACACAAATGACATTTATCAGTATGTTCCCTTTATGCTTCCAGTAAAATTATTATGTATTAAAAAACAAATTTTTTTTTTGCAAGGGAAGGGTTCGATTATTTGATTATTCTCCTCGATATGTCGCTTATGCTACGTAAAATGTGTAGCTTTTCATAAATCAAATTGATTATTTTCCCCAATTCATCGGCTATTCTTCGAATTGTTTTCTCCACTTTAATACTGTTTTGCAATTTTTAAGCTTTTAATAACAATATCCTTTTTCAATAATAAATTGCAAATTTTCTTCCCCATCTTGCTTCACTTTTCTCGTGAAATTTACAACAGCAGAGCATTCGTCCTGCCTTCGACGTATATACTCGTCGTTGCTCGATCTCAACGACGCACTCTGTAGGCGATTTCTCGAACTAAATTCCGCAGTTAATAGGTTAAATCATCGCTTCCTAAAAAAAGCTCTTGAAATTTTACAAAAAGACGGCGATCACCAACACATTCGCCAACTTCGCTGTAATGAGAGACGAACGTGCACGAACACACACACACATGCGCGCGGCCTCTCTACTCGTCGAACAGTTTCTAACAGTTTCTTACCGTAATTTGACGGCGCAGTTCTTCTGCGAGAAGATTTGCGGGAAAAAACACGAAAGCGCGGCCTTTTCAATGAATTTTCGACACGACGACGAAAGTATCAAATATTCAGACAGAAAATTTGATACGACTTGTGCGAACGTGTGAGCCAAGCTGGGTGACCTTGTACGAGCAAATTCCATCGTTTTATGTGGTTTCGATATGTGAATTGGTGGTATGTGCTTTTTACATTTACGATGCTTTCTCGGACGAGTAGTCGCATAGCCTCTTCCCCCTCCCTCCACTTGCAAAATCTAAAGTACACAGTCACATACGTACACACGTTCGTATTCCCCCCGTGCATTATTTATGACACATATATTTGTTATTTTTTAAGGGGGAGTCGCGCTTCGCGAGAAAAAAACACGGGAGCAATGAAAAAGTGGAACGTCGTCTTTTCCTGCCTTTCAGATGACAAGCTTCGCGACATTAAAGTCGCGATGTTTTCGACCCAGGTGATCATTTTTCCACTCGAAACGTCTTTTTTGTCGACAATTTAGAAATTACCCACTAGATTTAAACATTAGATTCAGCTAGAATCAAACAGACGATAATCGCCTACGCAATATAGTACAATGTCAAAATAATTTATTTATAATTCTCCCTCAGAGCTGAATGTAAAGGTTCCAAATAAAAAAAAAACTTGGAAATCCGTCGAACGATGCACGAGGACTTCAATTCGTATTGTTCAATTTAAAGAAACAGAGGTGACCTTGACTCTTCATCGAAGCGAGGCTTTTTTCGAAATTCTCGCTACGATCACGTGTTGCGATTTTTGGTCGATGGGAAGCTGATTAATTTTCCCTGGAAACATCCTTCTCGCTACATTAACAGAAATAACTGACAAAATCACGAGGACTGATTTTTAGATCACCCTGTATATGAATTGTATGTATATATATATTAGGCTATTACGTATATAACACATATACAGTACCTCTATACTCTTACTTATATATATACACGTAAATTGATTCGAAATAAACGTGAAGAAACAGATTGAATTTTTCAACGAAGAAACTGTTTCGAGGAACTTTTCAAAATCTACGCTCGTCGCATTCGCTATATTCTTATATTTTTCGCTGAGAGACGATATCACGCGAACTGCCTCTCCGAAATCATCGCTGTATTCATCGAGCAGCAGCATCGATTTCGAACAGTAGCCAAATGTTCGAAGAAGAAGAAGAAGAGATCCGAGTTCGTTTGCATACGATTACAGCGAAACCACGCAACTGCGTAGCTCGTCGTTTGATATTTTCCAAATTTCATACCGTTTCATCGTGTGTTTGAAGATGTTTGAACGCGTTTGAACGCGTTTGAAGGCGTTTGAGGGTGTTTGAACGTGTCTGAACATGCCAGTGTTCCTTGTATATAAGCGCAATTATGTAATTATTGGAATTATGTAATTTCACAGGAGCGCAAAACGAAAAAGAAAAACATAAAGAGGGGGGAAAATGAAATTAGCAGAAAGAGGAACGCGCGTATAATCGAAACCGCATTGTTTGAGACAGCACAATGAAGTTGATGCTGAACACGGCGACGAATGACCATTGCGAAAGCATAAAAAGGGATTAGAAATGTGCTAACAAGATTATTATCAGAAATTGCACGTCATTGCGTGCAGCCTGTAACAATTTACATTGTCTCGTTCCGATCTCGCAGAATAAACCTCGTTTCAGTATGAAGCGGAAATTCATTCAGCTTTCGCATGGAAATTGAATGTAGAGAGAAAAGCGATGAATTTAATGAAATGTACTACAAAAGGTGTGAACAACTTATTGTCGTGAGTGCTGTAAGTTTATATTACCACGTGTAATATAATTTCATATAATCTGAAGTATCAAATATTATAATAAAATATATGTATCAGATTACATATAATATCAGATTATACTGCCATATTGAAATTACCATTTCTCTGAAGTGTGAACAAAAAATTACTTGAGCCCAACAAACGTATTGTACAAAACTATGCACGTTGATACAGTTAAACAAGGTTCTTAAAATTTGTGCAAACTATTTGACACTTTATATGTATAACTGTACACGTACACGTTGTTTCTGCACGATATTCTTTCAATTTCGTTTATTTTTCTACACTTCCATGAACAGAGATAAATGCAAAATAGATGGAAGCAGAATTATAGATAAATACAGATCAGTGACAAATTGTACTACCGTTTCAGCTGAACGAGGGGAAAAATTTCTATCAAATTTTTCTACCAAAAGTATGCACTTTGCAGTGATCCCATGAGATGCAGCAACATTGTCCACCTATCAAAGTATAATCAAGTTGTCCATGTGTATAACAAGGACAAAAAATGATACGTTTTATCGTTGCTATTCGAGTCACAACGCTGTGCAGCACACAAAATGCGTACCTTTTCCAACTGACCATAATTTGATCGACTATGGCACCCACTATGGTTATACACGTTGCATAAATGGTGAGTTTGTGAGAAAAATATAAATAGAAGACGCCAATGTTCACTATATTCGCTACATCGCTATATATACATCACTATACTATATACAATGGCTCGAATAGACTCGAATTTCTCAAGGTCACCGCATAACGACGAGGCTGTGAATGTTTTTCAATTCATTTTACATCACAAAAAAAAGTAATTGATTCCAGGCAAGTCTTCCATGAAAAGTACGTGAGTCGGAAACGTTCCACATACAGGGTGTCCGAAAGTAAACCAGTTAAGTTCGATTAAGGTGCTTTTGACGAGTATATTCGTCGTCGCGTGTACTTATTCACGCGCTCCGCGACCTAACCCTACCACAGATTTCTAAAACCCAATTTTGCAATTAGCTGATTAAATGACCAAACTGCAAAAATTGTATCTACAAAGAAAGAATGTTACATAAAGTTTGCCAATAAACGTGTTGGAAAGAGATAAGGTCCGCGACGTAATTAGTCGCACTGTTTATCGACGCAAAGTTTGTGTCAATAGCAAGACATTCGGAAACGAGAAAGGTAGCGGGCAATCGTGTTTGTTATATTGTTATATTTTATAATTATCAAATTGTCAGCTTGCGTACACGAAATTGTCGCCACATGATAAAGAACATGTAACGTAACTACGCTGACACGATAATACAGTGGACTTCTGCGAACGGCGATGGAAAATGCGTCGTTGTTTATTTCGTTTATTTATAACTCTGTGACAAAGCGTCCTATTGACAAGTGCTCTGTAACGATGCTTTTCTTTCTTCTTTTTGGCTGTCGATATTAAACTCTGACAGTTTGGGCGTTTGAGTTTGCGACCTACTCTATGTACAGTTTTATTTTAATACTGTGATGCCTTAATGACGAATTGAGACACACAGACCACCATTGTATTTATGGCGTCTCAAACTATAAACAAGCATTTCGATGACTCATCAAATTGGAATTCTCTAGCTGCTCAAGTGCATCCATATTATAACAATTACGTAAAGTGGAGGAAAAAACAGGAGAATCCAATGTGAAACTATACAAAGTTAAGGTATAGTTGTATATACAGCGTGTTCGGTTTATCTGGAATCATGCAAATAATTCGAAGAATGCGAACGGTAAGGAAAAATGTTGCAGACAAAATTTCCTATAAGAACAGGCTATATTTTTGTGTGTTTGACCTTGAAACTTTGTGCGAAGATAACATTGGGATTTGTATATCCTGAAGACCTTCGTGTTTTCTTACGTACTCTTGTAGCTGACATTGAGACGTTCTCAAAACACTATGAACTTGTGTCTTTCGCACCATCCGCTGAATTATATCGTCATGAAAACGTTCGAATTTTAGAGAGTTATACAAGTCAGATAATTAAAACTGACTACTCGACACTGAATGACTATTTTGGAAACATTAGAAAACTGCAATTCTTTTCCTCGATATAAGTTTTGTTTGAAACGTTTTCTTCTATCATTCAAATTCTTCGAGATATTTGAGCACTCACCCCCTCTCAATATTACGCAACTTTAATCTGAAACGTTTTCTTCTATCATTTAAACTATTCGAAATATTTGAGCGGTTCTCCTCGATATAATTTTTGTCTGAAACGTTGTTTCGAATTATTCGTAATTTTCGAAATATCTGAGCATTTGTCTGCACGATACAAGTTTTGTCTGAAACGTTGTTTCGAATTATTCGTACTTTTCGAAATATCTGAGCATTCGTCTGCACGATACAAGTTTTGTCTAAAACACCGAGAAAGTTTCGAATTATTCGTACTTCTCGAAATATTTCAGCGATTCTCCTTCTCGACGTAAGCTTTGTTTAAAACATTTTCTCCTATCATTCAAATTCTTCGAAATATTTGAGCATTTGTCCCCCCAATACTACGCAACTTTAATCTGAAACGTTTTCTTCTATCATTTAAACTATTCGAAATATTTGAACAGTTCTCCTCCTCGATATAACTTTCGTCTGAAACATTGTCTCGAATTATTCGTACATTTCGAAATATTTGAGCAGCTGCCCCCACGATACAAGTTTTATCTGTAACACTGTGTCTCGGTTCGATGTAAACCACACACACAGTGTAGACATACATACATATATAATTAAAGATTTTTAGAAACGCACGTTTGTGCGACTAGAATTTAATTTCCATAGAAAAGCTATCGTTGTCGGAAAGACATTAGGCGAGTTGATAAGAAAAGTGTTTCAGCTATTACAGACCGACCTTGCATGTCCAAACGATTCGCGATTACCACGCTATTATTCTCTTCCGTTGGCAACGCGTATAACGCTTCGACTATTATAGGTTTGCCTGCCAAACATAAAAACTTTTGCCGCTCCTTCGTCCTTTCTATATAGCTGTCTATATAGCTACATGTATAGTCAGCGATAAGAGGATTCGTACAATTGTAATTGCCAAGCTCTATATTTTCAATAAATATAGCAAAGTACCAAGAAAAAAGTATTACGTTATGTTACAATAGTCCACATAGATAACATAAAAAATACTTTCGAGTTATAGTTCGTTATCTGTATTTTTGTCCAAATATTAAGAACAGAATATATTAAAAAATATATTAAAAGAAATATTTTAAAAAAAATGGAACACCGAGAAAGTTCGAATTTTGATATCGCAAAATGTTGCTAATTATACACATAAAATTAAACAGCAATTAAATTACCCAAATAAAACTGAAATTAATTATGATTACTCACGAAAGTTGACCGTGTGGTTAGGTGCTGTCCCATATGTTCGACGAAACGGTGTAAACGTTCTGGCATATTGAAAACACAATTTTTCTTAAACAATTAACACTGTTTAATTTCCAATCTTCCGCCAAACGTAGCCGCTACTTCGCCGATTCACTTTCTCTTCTCCCGGTGAAATAAAACTAACTCTGCTGTTTCTCCAAACTTGTTATCTACTTCTGTGACTTATTTCCAACAGCCTGGTAACACGACTAACGCGCACTTATAAAACCCATGTGCTCACGTTTCAACTGAACGTCCTTTACAGAAATTGTATATAAAACACTGACCACGCCTGAAGGAGAATTCGGCTAAAAAACTGCCAAACATAAACATTGTGTGAGAAACTTTTTCTAACGTAGAAATTCGCCGGTTTTCGACGTTTGTCCTTGAACGTCTAGATAACCATAAATAATAACTCGACAGTGTTCTCCCAATGTTATATAAATTGTTATTGGCAACTACTTAGTAGTTACATATAGTATATATAGTAATACATATAGTTACATATGTTAGTAGTACAGTTTTCACAGAAATTATAACGGAAAACTAACATTACGAATTAAGTATTAATTTTATTAATTAATTTTACATCTAATATGCAGCTATATGTATTGTATGTTTAACCACAGATTTGTACGTTTTTCTTTCTGCAAGAAAACAACAATGCGTCGTGTCTATTTTAGTATATTCGTATAGATATTTCGTATTTCGCCTAATTTCACCATTTTAAACATCTCGCATATTTTGTACGATAGGAGAAAGTATCAGAGCGAGAGAATATTCGGTTAGAAGGGCAAATGTGTTAGGCAAGAAAATATATCGTCAAGGGCAGACATATTGAAAAGGCGCTTTAGCTCGTCGGTAAAGACGATACCTTCTTCAAAGATATACGTTGTTTATTAGTTGACAAAATTCCGAAATTAAAATTCTATTATTATGAAACATACTGACGTATTTCCCTATATTTCTCGACATTTCAAAATCATCCGAGTATTTTTAAACCCAACTACATATTTTCATTACAACAGTAATCTTACAGCTGGCAAAGAGAAAAAGGAAAGAAATTTAACGATGAGCATTTACGTGACCTCCAACGAGAAAATCACGAAACGTTTGCCATTAATTTCAATACTCGTTCGACGACGATTAACGAACGAATCTATCAAGCAGATCAAATTAGATGAAACACCCTGTATCTATAGAATAGAAAAATTGCAGAGTTGAAAATTGACCGTATCTTTGCTTCCATCTTTCACTTTTTTCTCCATACGTTGTTCGTGCGAAGAAAAGATTTTGCAATGCAAAGATAACAAGTTTGAAAAAGTAGGAACACTTCTGTCTCTTTCCGTCTTCTTTTATTATTTTCGCATCGATTTTCACAAAAACGATGATTTACGATCTTCGATCGCTTGCGGCTGATGCAAACGAGCATCGCCACGTAACTCGCGTGTCCTTTTTGCCACGTGACCGTGCGACGATAGATCGCAGCAAATCGATCGGAAAGATACGCACGGGACAGCGCTACTTTCGCTAAACGATAAAACCGAGCAAAACAACGATATCGTTCGCGAGTCGGTTTTTTACACCGACGTTGGTCCGTCTGCGCTTTTTGCTCGTTCGCCGATCGTATCGCGTCGCGTAAGATACGAACGATTTAGAAGCGCAAGAAAGTTGTTGTCGGACGGTTGTTAAAAGGAGAGCGTGAGGCATTGGAAGGAGAAAGAAGGTGGAAAAATGATTGGCCGAGAGAAGGTTCGATGTTACCGAGCTAGAAAACGCGGTGTATCAACGACGACAAACCTGGAACCTTAAGAGGGAAGATGAATGTCTGCGCGAGCACATTCGCAAAGTGTTTTGCATATTTTCGAGAGATTATTTGCATATTTTGCATAGAGAGAAAAACAAACGAGCTGAGAGAAATACTGCTGTTTATTTTGAAAGAAACAGTCGCAATGTTCAAAGCAATAGCTTGCTTCTTCCAACAATAATACACAGTTGTTAGCGTAAATATGTAGAACAGGACTGGCAACAATTCGTGTCGTGACGAGTATACTCGTTGTGCATAAAAAAATCTACAGTTTGCTGTTTAAATTGCAATTTAGTAATAAAATTGAGAAATGAAACAATCGTTTCATTGAAACTTAATTGTGTGTTATAACAGCCACGCGTACTCTCTGCTTGACGAATATATTCGTCATACGTAAAAGGTAGCTACAATTTGCTGTTTAAATTGCAATTTAGTAATAAAATTGAGAAATAAACGCATTGAAACTTAATTGTGTGTTATAACAGCCACACGTACTCTCTGCTTGACGAATATATTCGTCATGCGTGAAAGATAGCTACAATTTGCTGTTTAAATTTCAATTTAGTAATAAAATTGAGAAATGAAACAGTCGTTTCGTTGAAACTTAATTCTGTGTTATAACAGCCACGCGTATTCCGTGCTTGACGAGTATACTCGTCGCTCGCTTTTTGCCACGGGTTTTAGCTACACACTTAACTGTTGATTTATGGATAAATAGCATAACTTTCATAGTTTGTTTGATACTTTGCTATCGCAGATTATCAACGATATTTCAAAGACGAGATAAATCGTCATTGGGAAATGATTTACCTTCTGCAAAGATCGTTCGTTAGTTGACGAAATTACCAAACTAAAATTCTATTATTATAAATATGTAACATCCTACAATTTTGCACCGTTGCCTCGTAAAGCAAGAAAAATGTACGTAATCCATTTCAAGTCCATTAATTCCGTGTTTCATGACATTTGCTAAATATCATCTTATCCTTTTCTCGCGTAATTCTGCGTTTATGTCAATGGGACAAATGATACAAAAATAAAATTTTATTAGAGTCTACTCCAAAAGCCTTTTCTACGACCAACAGTGGGAAATATTTTTCGTATAATTCGACGTTCGTCTTTTATACTAAAAAATGGCACAGTTTCATTTTCAAAGTTCTTAAAATCGTATTTATAATTAAATTATATTTTTAATAAAATTGCTGCTGCCATCATGTAATGTTATCGCTGCTCAGAATCTGTGGATCATCGCAACCACTTACCCACAGCATTTCTTTTCTGTTTGCATTATATGCTTCGATTAATAATTAACTTTTTTATAATATATATATAAATTTATATATATATATATAATCTTATAATATTTATAATATATATATAAATTAATTGCAAATGTCAATCAAGCAAATTCGAATTCATCCAGTTTATCGAATAACGTAGACGATTCTAATGGAACAGCTGTCTCTTCAATTTCGAATACGAACAGTCTAATGCTGTTTCATCACTGGCGTTAAAATCGACTTTTAAGACGTTCGCCGCGGCAGCTGGTGCAGATCATCTCGCGTTTGACGAAGCTTTTGCAACGAGTATTCTCATTGGTCTATACTTTCCCATTGAATTTGCTAATTTTAATCGACTTCACAAATTTAACTAACTTACGATGAAATTAAAGTCGAAGCCAGTGGACTTATTTATTTCGTGCAACGATGACAATTACCTTGTCCATTATTTTTTTTCAAGCGCTGCACTGTTCGTTGAAACGAAGCAAATTTTGCCAGAAAAACGAAGCAAATTTTGCCAGAAAAACGAAGCAAATTTTACACGTAGGCAAATGCCAATTAAACTTGGAGCTGCGAAGTTCGCAGTTATCGCGATCGCAGCGAGCGAACCAGCAGCAGACGATTAGAAAATATTTCACCGTTTGCGTATCCATTTCGCCGTGCAAGATCGCAACGTGTGATAATCGTTCGCAAACTGCGAGCAACGAAACGCGCGGAGAAAGAGAAAAAAGGAAGAACAGAGATGTGTTATACGTGTGCTTCTGTGTTCCACAATATCCGATGTATCGGGTTGGCAACTAAGTGATTAAGGATTTTGTCATCACTTAGTTGCCAATCCAATAATTAATTTACAATTTTGACTCTTGAAAAAATTGAACTACGTATGAACATATACGCGTACATACAAATAAACTGTTATCTTTATATTTTTAGGCAAATACATATTTAAGTATGTATTTCTATGAAGATGGCTAAAGAAACGGAACCATAATGGCTACATAACCTCAAATATTTTTTGTATCAATTTTTTTTATTCCTCAAAACTACGCGCATCTTGGCAATTTCGATGCTTCCAAATTTTCCATAAATTCCATAAATTCACCGATTTCGTTGGTGACCCACAACGACCTTCGAAATGACGCGGTTTCTTATTCAACGATCGTAATGGAAAATGGCTACTTTTAACGTGGATTTATTTCCGCGTTGTATGTGGCGCCACGCGGAATAGCGATAGCTACGTATTTCGAATTGGCGTTGGATATCTGGTTGACTCGATATATCAAAATATTTCTATAATATATCGTGAGTCGTTTCACCACGATAAGATAAATTCCAAGAACTTGTAGCTTTGCTCGCTATAATTAGTAGCAATTACCATAACTAGATACGTACTTCGACATGGGAATGTTAATGATTCTTGTATGACGCGCTTTTTATCATTCTTATCTGTTTTTCGATTTTAAGTTACGTCGAACCAGTTGATACATCCTCGAGTTTTATGTATATGCGTGCACACATACAGTGCGACCTCGACACACAGACAAAAACCTGCGTATCAGATTTCAGTCTTCGAAAACTGAACTATTTATGTAGACGTAGAACAACCTGTTGTTCACTGGCAGTTTTATTCTACATGCTATGTGTGTTATCACTGTGCTCTTGTAGTAAAATATGTTTGGGAAAAGTAAAGTAAGTTATTAAGAAAATTACATGCATAGGGGAGAGAAGAAGCACGTGTGACGATATACGTACGCAGCGTATACATACATAGACACGTATACAAGGGTTGGAGTGGTGATTCTACGTGAAAAAATAAGTCGGAAAAGAAGAGTAACATTTTTTCGTTTGGGGCTTCGTTTTCGAGAGAAATGAGTTTGAATAACCGTCGGGTGACCATATGCAAATCGTAAGCTTCGCGGTGCTCGACTTCTTTTCGCCGTGTGATGCGCCGTGCAGCAATTTTTAACGTGTTAAACGTTTTTACTACAATTTCCATCCTCAAAATCATAAAAATATACGGGTGTGCTATGGCGAATAAAGATCAAAAATGTGAAAACAAAACTCAAGAATTTAATATTAAAAAGGAAGGAATTTATAAAGCAACATATAAAAGATACCTTTAATTTTGCGAAAACAATTATTTTACGTGCACCTTTTTTGCTACAGTTTTACCGTCAACCTAAAGCATCGAAAGCGCATACAACCAACTCGTTCGAGATTTTGCATAAAACCTCAGATAAAATTCCTAAGTTCCTCGTGTTTTTCATTTCTAGAGAAAAAAGGTGGAAAATCTACTTGCTTCTGAAAGCGTGTTTTGCGTAAGAACTGGGGGAAATTCTGGGGAAAAGTCGCGCGACTAGATCGCTCTGGCTCGGCCGCTACGTAAAAAAGTGGTCCAGACGCTGCGCTCGTACCACGACTTCACGACTTCAACTATTGCCAGAGATAAAGAAGCCATTCATTCGGGCGGAAAAAACGAAGCAAGTAAATCGACAGGACTAATCGATAAATCGGTGACCCGAATCGATCTGATCGCATGATGGCACTCGCGGCGACGCGAACCCGGCCGACTGTGCACTTTTTTTTCGTCGCTCGTGCACACGACAGTGCTCTCCCGTTCGAAACTCTCGATTCTCGTTCTTGTTCTGTTTTTCTTCTTCTTTCTCCCGTTGTTTTTTTCTTCGTCCACCAACGACTTCGTTTCGTACTATGACTAGCGGCCAGATATCGGATTTCCTCGCGTTTATGGAGAAATTCGAGAGTGCAAAAAAGCACATAATGCGCGTGACGATGAAAAAATATAGAAATATGTGTGTTATAAATATATAAATATATTACAATATTTATGCGAATTTTGTTGAATTCAAACTACCGATAGTTTCACTTTTGTTTTGTTTTATTATTTATATAAATATCCGAGAAGAACAGATATTTAGAACTTAGAAAATCGATTGTTGATTTTGCAGGTAAAATTTGTAGCGGATTTGTTATTAATTGTTATTCTATATAATTTCGTTTGTTACCAAAATAAACTCGATTTTCTAGAATCCATCGTCGTATTTATCGCAAGCATTTACGTTATTATTGGCAATTAGTGATTGCGGATTTTGTCATTAGGTGGTATTGACAAAATCCGCAATCACTTAATCGCCAACCAAATATATAAATAGAAATATACAGAAATATAGGAGACACTCAAAGTATAATAAGTACAGTACATGTTATGACATTTGGCGATTGAAATAAATTGTTCATTAGATGAGATTTGCTTAATCATACAGGGAAAAATACGAATTTCTGAGTCCAGTCATTGGTCATCAGTAGCCTGTTTTCACACGTTCATACATTTAGGAAAAATTGAAATGTGTAGAAATGCACAGAGTGTGTATGCTAATGAAAAAATATAGACACAGAGATATACAGAAACGCGGGATATACCCAAAATATAGTAATCATAGTATATGTTACAATATTTGGCGACTGAGATAAATTTTTCATCGTATCCCATTTGTTTGATCGTACAGACAAAAATACCAATTTGCGTAAAAATCTGCAGTCTGCTAATGACTAGTGACAACTTTGCCAGCGGTCTCTAGTTCTAAATAAAATATCGAAATGAAAAATCGAAATGCAAAATCGAAACGAGAAATCGAAATCCAAATTGGAGTGAAAAATCGAAATGCAAAATAGAAGTGAAAAATCGAAATGCAAAGTCGAAACGAGAAATCGAAGTGAAAAATCGAAATGAAAAATCGAAATGAAAAATCGAAATGCAAAATTGAAACGAGAAATCGAAATACAAAATCGGAACGGGAAATCGAAATCCAAATTGGAGTGAAAAATCGAAATGCAAAGTCGAAAGGAGAAATCGAAGTGAAAAATCGAAATGAAAAATCTAAATGATAAATCGAAATGCAAAATCGAAGTGAAAAATCGAAGTGAAAAATCGAAATGAAAAATCGAAATGAAAAATCGAAATGCAAAATCGAAATGCAAAATCGAAACGAGAAATCGAAATGCATAATCGAAACGAGAAATCGAAATGCAAAATCGAAATGAAATTCGAAATTCGAAATCGAAATGAAAAATTAAGATGCTTAGAATGTACAGAACACGCATAATGTGCAAGAAAGTGTGAAACATCCAACGCTATTTGTAACAGTTAGAGAACGAAGAAAATGTTTATGCAGATCCTATTTCTTAAACATAAGATTAAGATATAACATAAGAATAAATTTGCCTAAACGTGCGTGTTTCGCTAATTAACGTCTGTAATAACTTTGCCAGAGATTTCTGATTATTATGAGGAGCTTAGATTAGATTAGATTACAAGTGACACGACAGGATTGTTTATTCACAAAAATTGTAAATAACATATTATTATGATTAATTAGAAATAATGAAATTGTAAGTAATATAAATATTAATTAATTAATTATAATAATAAAATATGAAATATTTCATTGAAATTTTTAATTTATTAAAATATTTAATAATTGCAAGTTTCTCAGATTTTGGATCGTTTCTAATCCAATTAGAAGCATATTTCTATAAAGAAATTTCCACGTGTAAGGAATACTAATTTTCAACGTACGTTCAATAGAATAGAAACAAAAAATTCCTCCAATTATTCTGCCAATTAGGATGCGTGTCAAATGTGATGTTATAAGTGTGCCAGTGAATATGAATGTTAAGGTTATTCGGTATATGTTGAATTAAAAAAATGAATGGGTAAATTGTAAGGTATTGTAATTATATGTATTGTGAATATTGAAGTACAAAGTGTGGAATGTACAATGTAAGCTGGTCCAGATCCTCACGCTAGCAATGTTACCCAGAGACTAAAAGAACCCTGAAGCCAAACTTATGGTCTGTCATTGACGCATTCTTTTGTCTATGCGCTATCGATGACCTTAGCGCTTGAAAAAACCGAAGACCAGATATAGAGTTTTTTAGAAGTGGCGATCACTTCAACAATGAAAATGGCCCGAGACGTGTATTTTTTGTTTCGTCCCAGACACCTGATACTTGTTGATACGACCAGGATCGGCGTAGGTGACGGCAGTGCACTGAAGGACAAACTTCATGAGACCAAGTAGAAGGCTCCAGACGAATGGCAAAAGGAATGGGAAAACTACAGAAAGAAGAACTTGAAGAAGCTGATACCGAACGCGCTCCTATTTGCCAAGAAGAAGGGGGACATCAACCACCACACCATGCAGCTACTAACGGGTCATGGGATCTTTGGTGCCTACAAGATGAGAATCGGCAAAGACAGTGACTGCAAATGCTACGACTGCGGAAACCCCAACGACGACGCGGAGTACGTCCTTTTCGCGTGCGCAAAGAGAATGGACAGAAGAATTGAGCTAGATGATAGAAGAAGAAAGACGTGGACAATCTGATGTCCATGGTGACCGCCAAGAACGAGAACTGGAACAAGTTCAGACAGTTCTGTAAGACCGTCATATGCCACAGGAGTGAGACGGAGAAGGCCATGGAGGCGGCCAGGAGGAGGACAACTATGCGGAACGCAACAACTACGCGGAGCAGTGGAAGCGGAGCTGCAAAACAGCCACGTGCCGCAGAAGGGCGACAATCCAGCATATCGGAATGGCTAAGAAAAGAACGAGAGTAGAAGCAACACGGAGAAGCAGATATCATGGGCCAATGCAAGAAATTCATGATGAATGCCGAACGATTTTTCCGGGGTTGTCCGACCAAGAAGCAGAGAAGAAGGAGGAGGGGTTTTTAGTGGGTATGGCAACGACATCCGCCCAAGTCCCACATAACCCAGCGACAAGGGTCGCAGGGTATGCGCAACAGCATTTTCCCCTCCTTGCGCAAAAAAAGAAAAGAAAGATTGAGGTTTGGTTGGGGACAGATTGAGGTTAGGTTCGGTACGGTTACGGACCGGGACAGCGAAGATTGGCCGTAGGTACAGTGAGAAATCGCGAAGTGCTTATCGACCACAGTGAAAGAAGAAAAAATTAATATAATTCATCGTTGACGACAAGGAAAGTCACAGAACAAGAGTGGTAACCTTTGGAAGGGACAGTGCAACATTATACGACGACCGGCTACGATCACGGACTTTGAGATTATATAACAATTATGGAAATAGTGAGGAAATCAAGAAAACTTAGGGCACAGGGGGTTTCGGAGCCTCCAGGCCCCGTCGGTGAATCAAGTAGCGTCTCAGGCTCGACCCGACGGTCATCTGGCGACTGGACGAACGGCGAGGGGAAGGTCGATCCCAGGGCCTCCCCTCGTTCGGTAACTACGACCGGGGATCATAGAGCAACGAAAGTTGCGAAAGAAGAGAGGATAAATGGAACACCCACGAAAAGACTCCTCGAATTCGATGAGGATATACAGGAAATCATCGAGGAAGCCGGGGTGCCCTCGCAAAGAACGAAAGGAGCAACTCCCCCCCCCCCAAGGCAAGACGACCCGAGTCGACAAGGTGGAAATCCCGAAAGGAGACCGGATCATTAAATACTTGAAGAAAACAACGGAAGAGGAGAAGGCGTTTAGGCCAACAAGAAGTTTAGCCAGAAGCCCACCGAAAGACCCGAAGGAAGGGGTTGCCAGCACATCAGAGCTCGACACCCAGGCAGAAATGTCTGATAGTGGTAGCGAAGCGACTGCCACTGGAGAGTAACTTAGGAAGAAGGCCATGCTCAATAGAGCAGTGCAGAAAGGAGAGCGAAGACGACCTGATAGTCATCAAGCTAAGCGAATGGAAGCAGATGACTGAAATCATACAAGAAGTCTTCCTAGAAATGCATGAGCTGGTCAACAGGCTGTACTTGATGGCCAAGAAAGACGCCATAATAAAGAAGAGGCGAGACACCATCAAGGACCATGCCGATAAACTCTACGCCTTGCTTAGCGAGGTGAGGGGTTGAAAAAGGTCAAGGATGGTTATGACAATCAAAAAGATGATTACCCCAGAAAAAAGAGACGAAACTAAGGGGAAGAGAAAGGAAATATCGCCCATCGACGCGAAGAACGATAACAAGAGGAAGAGACCGGCGAACAGGGAAGTCTCATACGCCGATGTATGTGCCGACTGCTCGACAAAAACGATGGCGGACCACGCGGACAGCGACGGTAGAGAAGAGTGGACCGTCGTCCGTGCGAAGGAAGAGAAAAGAAGGGACAACCCTGTAATAGACAGGGTTGCGAAAGCAGCGAAAGCGCAGACGGCCATACCAAAGAAGGCAGAAAGGCCGAAGAGGATGCGGAATAAGCCTGAAGCCATCCTTGTCAAAGTTGGGCAAGACAAGGAATGGATACAGGTCTACAAAGAGATGATGGGGGCAAAGGAGGCCCTAAAAGAGAGCAGTGGCATCAGGAGGACCAAAACTGGTAACATCCTGATAGAGATGAAGACCGGCTGTGACGTCAGTAAGACCGCAGCGGATCTGAATACGACGTTGGGCGGCAGAGTAAGAGCGCTACCAATGCGGGATAAGACCTCAGCCGAGATAAAGGAGATAGATACCCTGATAACCAAGGAGGAGTTAGCCAGGGAGATCCAAGTCCAACTCGGCATCAAGGATAGCAGCGAGGTAGAGGTGAAAACTTTGAGAATGGCGCCGTGGGGCACGCAGACGGCGATAGTAACGCTGCCGAAAGCATACCTGAATAAGGATAGGTCGAGCCGCAAAATCAGAACCGGCTTGACGATAGCCACGATAAAGACGCTGCCTAACGATGATCAAATGCTTCAGGTGCCACACATTTGGTCACATCGCGAACAAATGTACGGCGATAAGCCCGGGTAAGGAACTATGCAGAAAGTGTGGAAGCAAAGACCACACGATATCTCCCTGCAACAACGCGCCGTGCTGCTCTATCTGCAGCAAGGAGACAGGCGTGTAATTTGATCACGTGACCGGATCGCTGGCTTGCCCAGAATATAGAAGACTGTTGAGAAAGGAGCAATAACAACATTGCAGGTTAACCCCAACACATGCAAGCTGGCGCAAAATCTAATGCATCAATGCGCGATTGAACTTAGGCCGGATATAATGGTAATATCCGAGCCAAATAGGGAGCTTCCGCATTGGTACAATGACACTAAAGGAAACACATTGATATGGGTTACCCTTTTTAACGGTGAATTCCCTGACGAGACTAGAGTGGTCAAGAATGACGGGGTGTCTTCTACATCAGCGGATACTGCTCATTCAACATCAAAAGGCGGGAGTACGATACGTACATAGACACGCTGACATCGGTGACGAAGGATGGTGTGAGGAGATACGACAAGGTCGTCGTAGCGGGCGATTTTAACGCAAAGTCGACCTGCTGGGGAGGAACGACCACGGACAAAAAAGGGAGAGTCTTGATGGAGGCACTGTGTGGCTACGGAGTGTTTCCCTTGAGACTCAACGATAAATACACCTGCAAGAACGGGAGGACAAGTTGCCCTGACATAATCAGCATTTCGAACGAGGTCAACGAGATACACGCGGAAAACGTGAGCTTATACAACTATTCATCCTCGGATCAACGATACGTGCTTCATAGATTTAAAGCGAGGACAACAAGAAGAGCTACGAAGTTCTTCAGGTACGTGACGAAGGACTAAATAGGTAAATAGACCGAGGTAATGTTGATCACCGGGATGCGTGTGCCGAGAGTGATCGGACTCAACTTCGGTACCTTGGTCATCGAAACGGTCTAGCATATAAAATATCTGGGTGTCACGATCGACACCCATAGGAACTTCTAGAAGCCTCTAAGGGCTCCGGTCAACTTGTAGCGCTTGAAAAAACCGAAGACCAGATGTAGAGTTTTTTAGAAGTGGCGATCACTTCAACAATGAAAATGGCCCGAGACGTGTATTTTTTGTTTCGTCCCAGACACCTGATACTTGTTGATACGACCAGGATCGGCGTAGGTGACGGCAGTGCGCTGAAGGACAAACTTCATGAGACCAAGTAGAAGGCTCCAGACGAATGGCAAAAGGAATGGGAAAACTACAGAAAGAAGAACTTGAAGAAGCTGATACCGAACGCGCTCCTATTTACCAAGAAGAAGAGGGACATCAACCACCACACCATGCAGCTACTAACGGGTCATGGGATCTTTGGTGCCTACAAGATGAGAATCGGCAAAGACAGTGACTGCAAATGCTACGACTGCGGAAAAGTTGGTGGACCCCCCGGCCTTGACCGGTGCAGGGTGCGAAAGAGTGAGTGACACCACGATGGAAACCGTAGTTGATGACTTGGCAACAAATAAAATAAAATGAAACATGGAGGATACAAGACAAAAAGAAAAAGTTTACGCTGCAGGGGAGGGAGACCCCAGTACCGGCGCAGTCGTGGGTAGTCAAGTGGGCCTCAATGCGTCGTCATCTCACGACCACGGCCGTTCGAGGGTGGACGGCCAGGCCTCCGGACGCGTTACTACGCCTACCGAAGCGGGAAACAACCAAATGGAGGAAGAAACGAGGAGCCCACAGGGAACTACAGACAGGTTGGAGGGCACTTTCCTCGCACCGGTCATGGTAGACGTTACCACGTCGCCGGCGGCAGGAGGATTCCGAACGCGAACGAGGTCCGATGACGAAGAGTCGGATACTTCACTCATGACGCGCACATGGATGTGGAAGAACTGGAGATGGAGGTCAGGACGAGCTCGGCAGCGGACGTCAGCGTCGAAGTCATACGCCAGGTGTCGGAAATAATGCGGGTTGCGACGACATCGTCCAACCTAAAAGGCACCTATGTGAAGGTGGTAAAGGACGCTGCTTGCTACATAATCTCCGCGTGGCAGAACCAAGCGTTGAGGAGAGTGGGGCCAGCAAAAAATAGCGGCAACATTACGACAAGGCTCACGGATGTCAGAATGACGGCGCTAGAAGAAGAGAAAGAAGCCCTTCGACAGGAGCTAGCGCGAAGGACCGCCGGCGCGCACAAATGCCCACGCTGTAGCGGCTCGGCCTCCGAGTCCGGCCACCCTCCGCGTGGGGGCACAAGCGAGAGCGCGCGTCTCGACGCCCTGGAAAGGAAGGTCGAGGAGATCGTACCCTCCATACTAAAGGCGATCGAAGAGCGCTTCGGGGACCGCAAATTAAGGAACCCCGAAACGCGGCAAGGAGTGTCGGAGCACTCCGCCACAAGGCGCTCCACTACCGTCGCCGAGAAACCACTAACGCCTCTCCCGAGGAAACCAGAGGAGGACAAATGGAAAGTGGTGACTTCCAAAGGAGCGCGACGGAAGGAGGCCAGAATGAGGATGGCAACCGACGCTGGGGAAACGGCGAGAAAAGGGGGAAGGGCTGCAGCCCCAGCACCACCGGCGGAAGGGCAGCAAAGGCAGCAACGAAGAAAGGACCGACGCCGGCACCAAGGACGGCCACGCTCCCCCGCACACAGCGAACGTCCGCGGTAACCCTAACGCTCAACGAGGGAACAAAAATATCCTACGCTGAGGTAATAGCCACGGCCAGACGGAGCATCCCCCTCACGAAAATAGACGTCAAGGCGGTAGGGATGAGAAAGGCGCCAACGGGCACGATACTGATAAAGGTGCCTGGGGATAAAGGCAGGGAGAAAGCGTCGCAGCTGGCGACGTACCTATCGAAAGTCCTAGACCCAACCAGGGTCAAGGTGGCAGGTCCTACAAGGACGGCGGATCTGAAAGTGGTCGGGATAGACATCTCGATGGAAAAGGAGGAATTGCGGCAAGCGCTGGCCTTGGCGGCAGGGTGCGGGGTCGCGGAGATACAAGTCTGGGAGACCGGTGTCTCCAGAGACGGCTCCGGTTCGGCGTACGTGAAGTGCCCGGCGGCTGGAGCCCGCAAACTAGCCCAGGCAGGGAAAGTTGCCTTGGGGTGGTCCATCGCGAGGGTTATCGCGATCCCAAAGAGGCCGCTGCAGTGCTTCAAATGACTGGAGCTGAAACACGTACGAGTAACTTGTGTGTCCACTGTGGAACGAGGGCACCTGTGCTACAGGTGCGGCGGAAGCGGACACGTTGCAAGAGACTGTCCCGCATGCGCCGCAGGGGAGCGGCACCGCCGCCTCTCTAGAAGCGACATGACCAAGGAACGCGGCGCTAGGGGGTGTGGTCCCCCTTAGCGGCCCATTCAGACAGGATGCCTCCCTCAACCTACAGAGAGAAGACAACGAGGGGTGCTCCCTGGTAGTAATTCACAAGAGATCCGGGAGCACCTCTACCAAACGTCGGGATGACCACCGTGGACTTTTAGTCGGTAAGAGTCCGACACTACTCGACTGTTGCGATGCAACAGCGAGTGTCCATGAGGATTTCTCCACGAAAAAAAAGAAAGGTTGCGGACAGATTGAGGTTAGGTTGGGGTCAGGTTCGTGCGTATCTTCATGCGGTTACGTGAAACAGTAAAAATGCAATGAACGTCATAAACAGAACGTTTTACATGGTGCGATTGAATAATAAGAAGCCAATATCAATGTTTAAACAATTTTTTTGAAAACCTTCCATTTAGTAAAAAGAAGGTCGAAAATGGAAGATCAATCAGTTGAATGTAATGAACAAATTTATGCTTGTGCATCGTCGGATGTCCCAAGCAACGCCAAAGTGAAAATAATATATGTGATAGCGGGACAGTGAAGTTGATTTTAGTTTACTTTAGATGAAGTTGATTATAATTTATCGTAAAATAGCTAGACGCTTAGGTCAAACGATAGAAAAAATATACGGCGTGTTTTTAGCGAGTCACATGGTTTTAATTACTGTAAAATGGATACGGCAACTACTCTAAAGTTGTTATTGCAGAATCACGATACGATTATTGCTTTTATTTTCAATCGCCAACGAAGCAAATAGGTGTCATCATTAGTAAAATGTTTATTATTACACGTCATTAGAAAACGAAATGCAGATACTTTATTATCGATAATCGATCGATATGACAGAAATTTGCTGTATTAACTATTACATTAATTCTTTCCAGAAAACAAACCGTAAACGATAACACGCGTTTCGTTAAAATGCAGATCGGTTTTCGTACAATCCAAACGCAATAACGTAAACGAGAAATTTTATCGAGAACGACTATTAAAGGATATTAACAGGTTCGTTTTCAACCAATTATTTTATTTCATTTTTCATTTTTCCCCTACTTTTGTTATAGATACGCATTCCTTACAAAAATTATTATAATAAAAATGAATTATTCGTTAGAAAAATTCAGAAAACATTGGTAGCAACAAACACTGTTGTATGACATTCTAGAAGCTTGGAACAGCATTCGAGAATTCTGTGGGATTTTTTTTAAACACGAAAACCTGAAAAAGCTTTAAGGGTCTCGAACGACCCAGTTCGCAGACGTCGATAAAAAGCAGGCAGGTTTGAGCCAATGAAAGATAGGAACCATATAAAACCGACTGTTAAATAATATGTATTTTAATCAGTTGGCTGTTTTTGACGAGTATACTCGTCATGAAGAGATGGCAATATTTCCTGTCACGACGAGTATACTCGTCATGCGTAAAGAATAGTTACAATGCACTGCTTCAATTGCATTTTCAGTGGTAACTAAAATATATTCATAAATTTCAACAGGTTTCGAATATTTATAGACCAAAACGAAACAAAACGAGCAAATAAAGGAATATAAATAATTATTATGAAAAAATTGCGTGTAGTATAAACAATACCACACATTTTAAAAACACACTTTTCAAAGAGCTCGCGACAAGTAACTATACTACAACTTAAATAATAAATTGCATATATGTATATTCTATATTCATTATAGTTACTGATAGATATTGATAATAAATAACATATATCAAAGAATAAATAAATATAGCGATAGGCGAGTTGAATATTAAACCAATTAATCGTATCTTACGTATGTTTTCTCGATCATATTGACTTATACTGATTTATAAGCTCACCGATTTATACGATGACGAAATTTACACGCAACACACACACACACACGCGCGCGCGCACGCACACACACACATATATATTCGCGCTTTCTTTGAAATGTGTGTGTGTGTGTCGTACACGAATGTGCGCGTGCACTTCAAAAATTAGGAGGGACGATACGTTGGGATGAGATATCACGAAAATAAGCGGCGTAGAAATTTGATCGCACATTCCATTTCACTGATACAACAACGAGTTTCGGTAATGTTACAAGGCAACGATCAACCAGTTTGTGGTACGAATCTATAATAAACACGATAGGATCTATAATTGCATTTTTGTTGCAACCAAGCTGACAACTAACTATACATATTTCGAGTACAATTTACGCAACAATTATAGCTACATATACAGGTGTACTCGATAAATAAATTATAAAAATCAATAACTCTCTATTACATTATATTTAGATAGACACTTGTTTTACACACTAAACGCTAAATGTAACCACCAGTTTTTCATGAGTTTTGGAAACTAGACAATGGTTGATCATCGATCAGTTTGTTGTTTGTGTTTATACTGTTTGTATTGACTAACTATGTATTTAGACTAACTAACTTACATGAGAATTATACATATGTATGTATATGTATATGTACATAGTATTTTTACTAACTAAATAGTAAAAATCAATAATTTTCTATTAAGCTATCACTTGATAGAGATTCATCCTACACGCTAAACGCTAACAAGGCAAGTTTCCCTGATGAGTAATTGCTTCTAAAAAAACTGCTCTATTTTTGCTCGTAACGTATATCATACGCAAACGCAGTCCGAACTTCGAGTGGAACAGATGAAAGGAAAAAAGTGTTCAATAGTTGGAATCGAGATTTCTCTCTGTCCGAGTTATGGCATTTACGTATATGTAGAAACGTTGGAAAAAATAAACAAAAATTACGAGAACATGTCGATATCGATTCTCGAAGCTGCTTATAGCGAACCGTTTTTCCAGTCGATATCGAATTTTCCGACCGAATGCCACCAATTTCGGTTATTACGAGGTAGATACCTTGCAACTTCCAACAATTATACTTCGTTAAACTGATTACTCATCTGAGAAAATTTCCCTCCTAAGTATAGCCAGCAGTCTACTCAGAATCTTTTGAAAAATAGTTTTGAAAAATAGGCAACGATGAATAAAATAAAATAATAAATCTATGAATAAAATAATAGAATTGAATAAAATAATAGAAAATAAGATGGATAAAACAATAGAAAATAACAAGAATAAATCCAAAATTGCATTTGTATTTTCCTTGCACTCAAGCTGACTAATTAAATATTCCCAGCCTAACTTGCACGAGAATTGCAATGTACACATATGGTGCGCCTAGCAAATAAATTGTAAAAACCAATAATTTTCTGTTGCCTCTCGCACTGAACGCTAAATACAACCAGAACTTTCATTGCGAATTTTCCACGCTTAGAAAATTTCCTGTAGATGCATGAAAATGCTGTCTGATCATACGCGACAAGACTATGGATATTCCACTCGTCTGAACAATTTCACAATGGAAATGCAACTTGTGGGAAATGTGTAACTAAGTAGCTAAGCGTTGCAGTACTTTTCAACTGTATTGCAATTTTAATTTTCTTTAATTTTCGATCGCATTTACACGTTAGTTTTGTGAAAAGAGACCCAGCCATGTGGATGATACGCGCGCGCTGCGCACAGTTTCTACGCGGCTACGAAAATCGTCGCGTAAATTCTTCCTACAAAAGCGGATAGCATTTCGACGTAGCTAGCGATACTTCCGCGTTTGCCATCGAATTTCCTTGGCGAGGCAAACGCTCGTGATCCACGCGAAGAAGGAACTCACGACGCAAGTACTGACGTCAACTTTCGACTGCGATGAGCAGAAACAATGAAGGAAACACGAAACGAGGCTGCTTGTTGGGCGCATCGATGACGAATCGATTCGGCTGCTACGCCAGCGATTGAACCGAGCCGCTGCTCGGCAAAAAAGTTACGCGAGGGACAGAAGACGGGGAACGAAACGTGAAGTGAAATTTTGCGGATGATTTGCACGACGGATAGGCGATCTCCATGAGCAAATGCGAGGTATTGGCAGCAGCGACGATAACGAAACACAGCGTTGCGGATAGCCGTAAATTGAAGCAAATTTTATGCGTCATTTCTTCGATATTGCTCGAGAAACGACTGGTCGTGACTGGACACGTTAACCGGTGAACACACGTCGATGCAGAACTTTACTATGTTGCGGTCGACGTATATACTCGTCGTGTAAAATAGATAATTACCATTTACTAAGAGAAGCCAAAATTTTAGTAAAAGGTAATATAAATGATATTTAGTGGTATTTCCTTTTTATGCTGCCAGTAGAATTATGTATTTTATTAAAAAAAAAAGTTTGACTTTTGGTTATTAATTTTGATTATTTGGTTATTAATTTTGTATCGAATGAAAATGTGATACTCCTTCGGTGAAATTTACGACAGAAGCATTTAACCTGCGGTTGACGTATATACTCGTCGTTGTTTCTCGAAAATAAAAGCAAGTTGAACGTTGTGGGATGTGAGACATCGCGAATGATGGTTTTTAATATCTGAAATAAACGACAGGGAGACAATCCTGTACGACGAGTATACTCGTGAAACACAGAGTACGTATGGCTGTTATACCATAGAATTAACGAAATGACTGTCGTAACTGCAACGGAACGACTGTTTTATTTTTCAGTTTTATTACTGACAGGGCTCGTCGTAAAACGAAATAGTGCTATTTGTGCATGACGAGTATACTCGTCAGAAACAGCTAACTGATTAAATACTGTTACGAGACTCGACTATATCACGACTATACTGATCAAGTCATGAAACCAATTTGAAAATACACGTACATGAAAATTACAAGATATTTAAACAATACATAACGTGTACAATAATGTAACAGTGTGTATATATAGAAAACCAAAAAATTGAAACAGTCAATTATTATTACGCCTTATTATGAATTAGCATAACCAATTATTATCCATTGCACTGATGAACTTCAATATTCACCGAGACCGTATTTGACTCTTCTTCTACCCTTCAAATGGCTGCTCATGCTGTACGCTAATTTTTACTAAATATACGCTTGCGATAAATAACTTGTCAACTAGATATAGAAATGTGTGTGCATATATACATATATATGTTCTATAAATGTGTGTGTGTATATACATAATTTAGAAATGTATCTATACATATATATAATCTACAAATGTGTGTGTGTGTTAATATAAATAACTTGCCAACTTCCATATAAACACACACACACACACACACACACACACACACACACACATTTATAGAATATATATATGATATATAGATGATATAGAAATGTGTGTATGTGTGTATATATATATAATCTACAAATGTGTGTGTGTGTGTGTGTGTTTGTTAAGATAAATATTTTGTCAACTTACATATATATGTAGATGACATAGAAATGTGTGTATATATATAATCTACAAATGTGTGTGTGTTTGTTAAGATAAATATTTTGTCAACTTACATATATATATATATGTAGATGACATAGAAATATGTATATATATATATATATATATATATATATATAATCTACAAATGCGTGTGTGTATTTGTTAAAATAAATAACTTGTCAACTTCCATACATATATGTAGGTGACATAGAAACGTGTGTGTGTGTGTATATATATATTCTAGAAATGTGGGCATATATATATAATCTAGAAACGTGTATGCATGTGTGTGTGTGTTAAATAAATATCTTGTCAGCTTCCACATATCTAGAATATATACACACACACACAACCACATTTCTAGATTGCTTTCAGCATAGCCACGACAGTCGTGTCTCGTTACAGGGCCGATGAAATTTCGAAATATGACTCATACAACTACGGACTTAAAAGTTTTCTGCGACGGGTGTCGAAAGAGGGAGGGTCGAGAAGCCAATTAGCGCAAGCCCAACGTTCCCTGAAAATTGGCTAAGTCGTTCGGAAACTAATCTATCGTTAGACTTTTCAGTTGAAAAATCAATTAAGTCCCTAAGCTGCATCGATTAAGTCCACTTAAATTTACGCACTACGTCAACTACACCGCAGTTGAGTCCATTTGTACATCATCTTGCGATACAATCTTTTCCCTGTGCAATAAATCTTCTACGATAAAATCATTTCTTTCCTTGTTTTTTCATCCTCGCCGCTACATCGTCGGTTTTTTACAACCATTTCGAAGAAGCCTTATTTACCTCGGTTTCAACGATAACGTAGCTACACCGATCGGTTTGTGAACCGCCCGTGTACCCACGAACACACACACTACGCTCTCAAAACGTTCGCTGTCGTTGCGGATATTTCGCATTGGCCTGTGGCATCCTCCACGCGTATCCCCCATCGTCGAGTGGCGATTTGCGATTAGTACACTCGTCCGGTCTGGGTAAACGTAACGGAGGCGAGGTCGCGATGTATTCAATACGATTGCTGCGTGCTCGGAATCGACCAGCGTGTGCCTGTCTGCCGTGCAGCGAGAACCGCAAAAGAGGTGGAAAAAGTTCCCAGGCGATGAGAAAACGCGACCACTTTGTCATGTAAATGAAGGAACGCTGCGAACCAAGGGTGAAGTGGTATCTTAACCCTCTTACCGCGCTCCTCGACATTTATTCTGATCGCGTAATAATGATTTTCTATCTGTTTGCTGATGCTAGTAGATGATTTATTCGCATATCGTGCACGTAGATATTTCGCCAGGCGAAATAATCGTCGTTCGATGTGAACCAGTGACCCGTTCTCTGACAAACCGAGACGAGCCAGCGCGTCAACTCTAGCCATGTTGCGATTCCATGGTTCAATGACTCACTGCCATGGTGACCGCGGTTATCTCTCCCTTAACGCCTTAACGACCATACGCTCTGACGAGTATAAAGAAACCTGAGCTGCCGCGTATTTTTCGAAAAGATTCAGAAGCAGAAGGTTCCAATTTTTAAGGAATTCTGTCGACATAAGGAATCATATTGAAACATTTGCTGGATGCGCCTTCGCTCCAGCTTCTGGCATAAGTGCCATGGTGTATTTCGCGATCTTTTACCAGAAGATTATTCGCGAATATTTTAGGACAAATGGTTGCCATCAAGAAAGGAATTCCAGCCAACAAAAACACCGCATGGGTACTGAGAAAAAGGGAGTGGCGTGACACGGTATATTTGTAAACATTGCTCGATACTTCTCTATCGAAGAAACTGTTTTCAAGGATATTTCGCTGAAACTCGTCCCTAAGAATATTTTCAAACATGCTCGTTGACTTTTAAGAAAATACTGGAATTGTTATACGTTATAGTCTCGTTGGAGAAAAATGGAATTAGAATTAGAAAAATAAGGTTCCGTCGGATAATTTGCTTATCGAAAGATTATGTGCTTAGCAAATAATTATTTTGTAAGCTTGTAAACAGTTTTCCGCTTTTACTGGAAAGCTTGTTTCACTGGTGTTTCGCTTCTCAGACACACGCATACACCCAAGCGGTGACGTGTTTACACACTTCGCATAAACATCTGACGAATTTAGTTTCCTTTGTGATTTTATGGCCTTGTTGTCTCGCGATCTTCATGTTGCCCTTGGACAATATCAACAATATTTACTCGCAAACGATATAGGCAATTGCTTCGTGTTATTCGAGAAGCTTCCAACTCTACACGATGTTAGATTCTTTAAAATAAAATATAATATAGCAACGACACAGACAAAGTACGTGAATAGTCAGATATTGTGAAAGCGGTTAATTGAACTTTCAATCGATTAGACGATTAATTAAACCTAAAGGCACGTACAATGTTACGCTATCAAAGGTTTTCTATGATTTTATTGTACGATTTACGAACGCTGATAGACCTTTCCGTATCATCCAGATTACGTAATCTCGGACAATCGAGGTTCTGCTGTATTGATAAAGTTATTACAAGGAAAAGTAAACGAAAACGTGGGCAAAAATCATTTGGACATTTTCATTGCTCTGTGCTCGTGTTTATTAATGTTAAATTAAATTGGTAATTTAACGAAAGGTAAAAGGTATAGAAATATATTCAAGGAATACTCAGCGAGAAATGGACACATTAAATAGATTAATAGATAAAGAACAGACGGGAGACAACATTTTTTCGATAATCTTATCATCTTGATATACCTTCGTATCACTTCGCTTACGTATTTTTATATTATTTGTTAGTACATAGTATAATAAATATATTATAATACTATTATATATAGATATATACTATTAAACATTTTTAATACATATATAGCATACATAAAACGAATTAATCATATTAAACATATATTAATACTATTATATGTGTAGTATAGCATTAGTATTAATATTATTAATATTAGTATTAATTAATTAATATTAATAATTAATTAGTATGGGTATTATAATAGTATTATTATATAATAATAATTATTATTATTAATATTACATAATAGTATTAAACGTATATTAATACTATTATATATGTATATATATATTAATAATATATTTAGTTCCAGATTTTATAATAGTAATTAAATATTATAATAGTATTCATAATATATTTATTATATACTATTATATGCCTATATATAATAGTATCAACGATATATTTATTATAATATTTATTAACAAATAATATAAAGGTACGTAAGCGAAGACATATAGAATATATATAATAGTACATATATATATATTATAATAAATATATCATTGATACTATTATATATAGGCACACAATAGTATATAATAAATATATCATTAGTACTATTATAATATTTAATTGCTATTATAAAATCTGGAACTAAATATATTATTAATATTTATACATATATAATAGTATTAATATATATTTCATATTTTTAATACATTTTACGGATGCTATATGCGTCTTAAATATGTGTAATATGTTTAATAGTGTATGTCTATGTATAATAGTATTAGAATATTTATTACAATAAGTATATGTACTATTATATATATTATATAATAAATATTATAATAAATATATTATTAATACTATTATATATACATATATGGATTTCAACCCCGTGATATTAAACTTCAATGGTGTCTATTCCTCAATTAATCTTCTTTCTCAGCCCAGTCATTTAATTTAGAATTTGTTGTACCCTATCTAACTCATATTACTTTGTAATTTACTGCACGTTAGCATGTAATTTTGTAAATTTCATTTCCACGTATATTTAACAATTAACAAATAATAAATACACATACTTATATGTATAATCTACTCGGTTACTTTTTCTTCCCCTAACTAAGTACATAAATAAATAAATAAATATTACTTAGTTGATATTGTGCAAAAGTGACATCGAAATCATAGGACAACATAATAAATCCATAAAAGAAACTGCAAATGTCCGGCCACGTACGAACGGGAGGGTACACGTACAAAATAACAGAAATCCCACTCTGGCAGAGTCGAATGATAAAAAATAAAAGGTCGATTCAGATATCACTTATCGTCCTGTCGGACTGAAAAATATTTTACGATTTTTTACTATTTATATCTAACGCTATTTTCCTGTTCGTACAGTTGCAACGATAACTAAATCGTAATAGCTATGGACTGTAATACGTGGAGCACACGAAGCGCAGTTGTCTATCCCTCGTGGATAATTGTCGTGCCAGAGGACTAGCAACAATCCAGGACTAATTAGAATTCAGATGAAATGGCCGATTCTAACGACGACGGTCAACTACAGAAGACCATACTGCTCGTAGCAGTAGCATGAGCCTTTCTGATTTCCATTAGAATTGTAAATATTTTCCAAAGACCCTGTCGCCTGCGAGCAGCGCGTGAAAGCTGCGATCCGTGAATAATTCAAGGTAAAAAGCGTGGCAGGATCGGTCTCGATCTCTTTGGTCGTTTGCCCAGTTCAGCGGGACGTTAGACGCGCGATTCTGCAAATTTTTCATGCACAATACCGGCTACCCTATTCGACGTGTTTCACAGGGCAACGATCCTAAGGCGACGTTGGACAATAGAACGAAGTGAGAACTCTAACGTCTCAGGCTACTCTAACCTTGACCAAGGTCTCTCTTCCTCGAACTTACCAGGGTAATATGAGTTTCCGGATTACGATGTTTGCCAGACCGAAATATATATATGTATAATACGGTACGTAGCGAAGGAACACACGACAAATATATTTTTCCTGACTTTCGTATTTCTTGACATACTTTCGCTGACTGATTCTAGGGTACTTAAGGTTACGTATTCGAAGCTAGGTACTTGGCGATTGAATAAGAGGATTTCCATACACCTCGCGTAATTGCAAACGACAGCAACCTATGGTATCCGAAGATATATAGGTCTATCGAAGATAACCGTGGCAGTTACATTTGAACAGTCGATGCAACCCGATGAAAATATTCGTATTGTTCTTGTATTTTCCGCGATACAATGGGAGAATGTTTCTCTGGTTCTTGGCACAAGTGGGACCAATGTTCTGGCAAATTGAAAGCGAAACGGGGAATGTAGCTGCGTCGATCGAATTCCATGTTTATCAGCGATAAATATCAGGCGCTGTAAACATCTACATAATCTTTTAGAACGCGCTTGGAAACACATATCGCGATCATTCCAGGCTCTCAACGTTGGATAAAAACACCTGAAGCTACTGGACTCGGGCGTTTTCGTAAGGGAAGTTTTCATCAACCTTCGATTATCTTCTTTATTTGCGCTAATTAATATCACATGTTGTTCTTATCAGACAAATTACTTTAACTTGGGCGCGCTCGTTGCACGCAGCTTCTATCCAACTACAATTAGCGTTTTCTTGTTCATACCAATTAATGTCAACTATTATTTTTATCAATGTCGACAACCATACACGATCGCCCGAGATAAGATCACAGGGGCAAACTAGATCAACCGGCTAGCTGTTCCCGACGAATATACTCGTCGCGATGAAATGGAAATATTATTTCGTTTTATGACGAGTGTACTCGTCGCGAAATGGCAATATTATTTCATGCTGCGACGAGTATACTCGTAAAGAAATGGAAATATTACTTCGTGCTGCGACGAGTATACTCGTCGTGAAGAAGTGGCAATATTATTTCGCGAAGAAGTGGCAATATTATTTCGTTGTACGACGAGTGTACTCGTCGCGAAGTGGCAATATTAATTTGTGATGCGACGAGTATACTCGTTGCGAAGAAAGTAGTTACAATCTTCCGTTTTAAATTGCAATTCTAGCGGAAACCAAAATACATTCGTACACTTCAACACATTTCGAACATTTCGAAATAAACCGAAGGAATAAAACGATGCAAAGAGCTCTGAGATGAAATTCACGCATTTGCTATTATTTGAGCCTGCAAATACCCGCGCGCGATCATCAGAACGAGTACTATTTTAATATCACGCGAGTGATGTTCAGGAAATTTCGAAACAATCCCCAAAAGATATTTAACCTGCGTCGTTTGTTAATTAAAAATTATTGGCCAGTGCTCAACCCTTTTGTTCGCATTTACGTTTGGAAATGACAACGGTGCGCAAGACGTTTCCCAGGGCAAATGTATGTTTCATCGTTTCATTTAGCTGGTTCAAATGGCGAGCACCCGCGTCTCTTGGAAACCAACAGGTGGACCACGTTCATTACGAATATCCGATTTAGCATAGAGACGGGGCGAGCAATACTTTATACATGTTGGAAAACGTTGAGGAAACTCGGTGTATCGGCAATTTATTCGACCGAGGATACTAATTGTAGTCTATGACCTCGAGTAATTCGCAACTGGTATTAATTAGAACGACGAAGGTCTGTACGTAGCTTAAAACCCGTTATTCTCGGTAATTGGAGAATCGTCTACATCGAACATGTTAATCGATATCTTGAAAGTTTCTTGCTTGCGTTATTATGTGTAAACTAAATGTACCAAGCGGCACATTAAGTATAGCCAGGCACGGCAGCGAATTACGGTTCAACGTTATATAATGATAGAATATTGATTAATTCGAATTATTTCTTATGTGTACATTGCATAATATGGTAACGGACGATTTGATTTACTAACGTAGGAACACATAATACAGTGAAATAAATAATTAAATGTGATTAACGATAATGGAATGAAGGATGTAATAACAATGATGATATATTGAAACGTAAGTAACGATAAACAACGTTATAATAGAAAGATTACGCAAGTTTTAATTATACCGTATCCTAATTTGTGGAAGAACTCGTGACCTTACTTGGGATTATGTATCGTTTATGATGGAAGATCATGGATTATATTTTTAATAAATTTCAAGACCGTACGAGAGCATTTATTATTATTATTATTATTATAATTGTTATCGTCGCGTCAATTTATGCGAACGTCGTGTCGGATGGAAAAGTAAAAAAAAAAAAACTCGACGCAACTACGCGGATATAAATTACGTTTGAGCGAAGTGCGTTACGGGCACGACAAAGCGATTCATACGCAATAAGAACACCTTTATCGGGAAGGACTGGCAATAAGATCCGGAACAGCCGGATGTCACGTAGCAACATTACTAAGTTATTGGTTATTGGATATCTCCGATCGATTACCACCGACGTCCGAAATATAACGCAAAACAAAAACCACCTTGAACATATCGCAAGCCTTCGAGAAGACTTTTGGGCAAAAACAAAAGAAACGAAATTAAAATATGTTTGTAAACGACTGGAAGGTTTGATTTAACTTCTAATACAACAGAATAATCAGTTGTCGATTTTTCACAGAAATTTTATAAATTTATTATCATTACGTGGATAATTATTTATATCGTGTAGATATTTTTATATATTTTTTGATGACGGGATTTTAATAATTTTTTGGAAAATGTATAGATAGTGGTAAGTAGACCTCGATTTTTTTGATATAAATTTTATGCTTATATATATATTTTGTAATATAATAATAATATATAATTAAATAATATAAATTTTATGCTTATATTATATAAAAGATGATAATTCCAATGCTAAATATGTATCTGCTAACGTATAGATTTGCAGATATATGTATTAATTTTTTAATACGTAAATACATGCGAATAATCGATTAATAAATGAATATTTGCATGTTAATCTTTAATACATGAGTACGCGACTAATTTAATCCTCTAACACTCAATGTATAATATATATCCTATATCGTATTTTAACAAGTTATTAACATTATAACGTTAATGTTAAATGTACTTAATTGCGATAAAACCGGTCCTATTTTAGCGCAAAGGCGAATAAAATATATATACGTGTATGTATATATATATATATATATATATATTCCAATCGTCCTTTATGTCGTGATTTTATCGTGTTTTAAATATATATATAGTAAAATGTAGAGAATACAAATAAAAATTAAATACTAAAGGTAAATTTAATCCAAACTTTCATTATCTAACAATTAAGGATTAAATTCCTTAAATTCGAACAAAATGTAATAACGTGTATTAATAATAAACGGTTATTCACTTTGAATCATGGCGCCTGTTTATTTCGTTTCAAATGGAAAGAAACATGGTGAACTATTCATAAAAATACGTAGCAGAAATAATTCGTGATTAACGTACTTACGGATTACTCGTATATTATATCCTGCATGAAGGCTTCTGTTTACTTTCGAATATTCATCGGTGCATAGAAATGCGTAACGAGGAAAGAAAATGATTCAATGGGACATTATATCACGAAACGGAAGCTAAGATCGAATTAACGCGCCCGTGAAAACGGACAACCATGACATTCGAACACGATATCCCATTGCACGAAAGCGTGAACTTTGGCGGAACATATTCTAACCTAACGAGCGTACACGCACGATCAACACACGACTGTTTGTTTGACTTGTTTATTCGCACGCGACTAAGCATCTACCATTCGACCTACAACATAGCAACAATTTTTTCCTGGTAGCCAATGTCGGTATACTCGTACACAAAACTTTGAACTTTCCTTTCGTTCCTCTCTCTCTTTCTCTTTCTTTCTCTCTCACTCTCCCGCTCTCTCTTTCTCTTTGCGTCGAATCTCTTACATTTACTCGAGTATAAACCGTCGAATATAAACAAATAGAGAAAGAAAAAGAAAGGAAAATCGCCGGTATTGGAACGATATCGATCGACTATCGGCGAGATAAAACCACTGTGAATATCGGGATCGAGATTATGATGCACACGTTCGGTCATCTGTCACATCCGATTGACAGCTAGCATCCTACAATAGGCAGAGCGCGCCACGCAGTCCCAACCTGACACGCATCCCGAATAACCTATCTGGCGTATGTTATAAAAGAAACACGTTAATCCGATGGAAGGTCAGAGCAGTACGCGAATACTGGTGCCCTTGAGGCAGGGGTGCGAACAGAAAAATGCGAATGATCATGGAAAAAAGGGCGTGTGAATACCGTGAATGTCCGTCGAGTGTCTGGCGTCCACCAGTGACAACGAAGTAACAATGCGAATATCGCGTGTAACACAGAAGCTGTACAAGAATTTATGATTGATTATTGATTACCTGGGTATACAGTTCGGTGCAGTACAATCTACTTCCCAGGAGGCAAACAGCTTCATGGGAACAGGCCGGGTGGCCGGGGCTGTCGTCTTCGTACGCTCCGCCATTTTTGGCCCGTCGGCCCACAGAAACACTCACTACACCTTCAGTTCACCGCGGCTCGCGGCTGACTGACTGACTAATCACGCTTGTGGCGCCATATGAACGACCGTTTCGTGAATCGACGAAGAATTACGGAAAAGTACGAAGACACCTTCCGGAGAATAACCGAAGTAAACAACGCGAATTATATCAATGTGTGTCTATGCATGTACATACTATGGAAACACGCTCGCGAAGCAATCGCACGGTCGGTAATATTCCTCAGATATATTTCGAAATTCACGATTATTGATTAATAAATATTATATGAATATTATAAGACTGTTGAAACTTTGAAATAATTTACGATTATCATAATTTTTTTATTTATAACTTAATTCATACAAACGTATTTAACAACGGTTATAATAAATAGCAGGTACATTTAATAAATAATAAGTAATTTTTGGAAGAAATTTTTATTATAAAAATGCACATATGATGTAAATAATCAAATAAATATACATATTTCGTTTTTATTTAAACGTATTTCAATTTCCTTCCATATTATTACTGATTAAACCAAGTGATAAGATAACCACCACATTAGCACAGGTTGAATACCTGCTACAAATAATATAAAATAGAGTCTCCTCTTATTTCCAGAAGCTGTGTACGGGCTATTTTGTGGAATGACTCTTAGCTTTAGTGACCGTATAAGGAAAAACCCTAAAGACGCGCTGAAGTACAATAAAACTATGTAATAGCCAAATTTTCGAAATAATAAGGAAACCAGAAGAGCTGTATTCATACCGACATATTTATAACCGCAGTAAGCTAACAAATCTAATGTTGAAAGACTTGTCTCAAGATTCATCACATAGAGGCTTACGATATGCACAACTAATTCTATGACTCCCCAGGCAAGAGCAGTACTGGCCAAAATACTTAACTGTTCTGGAGTGAAACGTTCCTGAGTTCCTGAAACTAATACAGCTGAAACTATGTATGTTAAAAACGCCATTGTTGGAATATACATGTCTGGTGCATTTGTTTCATAGCGTGGTTGCAACGGAGCATCTTGTTCGTACTTCACAGACCAGTCCTGTTGAAAATATTAATCGTTTATTTTTGTTTATTTGAAGATAATTGAGCTCTATTTACTAGATTCAAGATAACCTACTTTATGAGTAAATGGAAAAAATAACAAAGCTAGTTTCGAAGCAACATAATTTGTGTCGACAGCAAAATAATATTTTAAAGCTGAAACTGGCACATATTTTTCAAATTGCTGTTTTCCAGATCCAACCAAAACATTTCCATATTGTACAGCCATGTTTGTAACTACTGGCTGTGTCAATAATTGCGTCGCAAATTGTGAGGTTGCATATTCATCACCACGACTTTCAGGAGGTAGGTAATGTTGCATCGGCGTTATATTAAAGCCATATGGTGGAGGCTGTTGTTCTGGCATGTTGTAACCATACTCTGGTACTATACCATTATCCATAGGAATCTGTTAGACCAAACAAGAATAAGTTCTCATATTCTATAATAACTTATAATAAGTACGCCTATTAATCTTTACCTGCTGATTATACACGTATGGGCTTTGAGGCATCGGTGCTGATGCAGAAATACCAGCAGATGGATCAAGTAATCTTTTCGGCTTCCCTATTAAAAATTTCTCATTTAAATAACATTACACAAAATATTATTATAATAAAACATGACTATCTCAATATAAAGATTAAAACTTTATTAAATAAGAGAGGCTTGGAAATCATAACCTCTATATAAGGTTTCGTAATATTATATTATACTGTACCCATATTCTTCAATAAATGTAAAATATATTAATAAATAAATACATTATTTTTATTAAAATAAACTCATTATACTATCAAATCTAATCCACGAATAGTAATATATTCAAGAGATAAAATGACACACATTCACAGATCAACAAACTTACCTCGCCGTGGACTTGAATGATTATAATTCATGATTTTCGAATTGAATTCCTTGAACTGTTTATTAAAAGCACCAAATACTAATCAAAATTGTATTACTTGCGGGTTCAGACCCGATTTTTTTCACAAAGAAACTTGAAAACAATGCATGCTACACGTCGCCATAGCACGTCATACGTTGCGCTGCGTTGAGAAGTTACAATTATTCCCACTCCCAATCTAAATACATTGTAATTCTGTCATGCTGTAGCAAATGTCCTTAAATTACTCTAGTTAACATAATTATTGACTATTAGTGACTTCTGCAACTTAAATATTTGTCAAATAATTCTTCCAATAAAATTTCTTGTACAAACTGCTCATTTTCAAATATCCAATCATTTGCTGATTAAGCCTAATATCGCAAGAGGGAATGTAAAAAATTATTTTATATATTTTTAAAGAAATGGACATATTTGAAATAAGTACGTAAATATACGATTTAAAATATGTATTACAATATTCTCGTAAGTATTTGACAATACCTGCAAATCTTATCATATTACATAGGATGATAATATGCTTTGTAGTTATTCATACTATAGTATTATAGATTAAAATGTTAAACTATTCTCTTATATATTGTAATATATAAATATAATATCTATATTATAATATATTATACCAATAAATATGAATTTAAAAAAGTTAGGTTTGAAATGAAGCAAAAAATAATTGTTAGGGGGCACCCGGGTTTGAACCGGGGACCTCTCGATCTGCAGTCGAATGCTCTACCACTGAGCTATACCCCCTGTCGTATTAAGTATCTTCTAATAGCATAATTTATAGTATTATTATATACATATATTTTATTTACTTACAAAATTATTCATTGCTTAATTTTAATAAACATATTATCCAATTATTAATTCAACATTTATTAATTAAAGTTTAAAATCTCGCTGTTATTTTTTGAATAAAAGATACAGATCACTTATTAATAGAATATTTATTACTAAACATTTCTTTATATACTAAAATATGATAAAAATAACGAATTAAAATGATATATAATAGGAACATATTTATATAAAAATAAAACATAAATTATAAAAGAGACGTATTTACACATATACCGTTTCATTCACGCGTAGTTTTTCTCATTACTCCACTTAATCCTTTTCTATGAAAGATTAATTACGATGAATATCAATAAATAACAACGTAGAATTAATTAGTATCGTATCTATGTTGTTAATTTATGTTTCTACTGTTATTGAAGATAGAAAATTGAGAACGTAAATCAGTCGAGGAAAATAAGGAAACATAATAGACCTAAGTAATAAGTGCAAAGATCCAATTCCAGTCACAGAGACATATAAATGTTTCTGCCTCTGTTGATACGTTACTGAGACGGTGGTAACTAGGCAACCTTTACATTAACTAGCCGCGGTATCAAAGGGATGTCAGTGCGCGTCCCACCCTCGTGTGGTGCGCTTCAGAGTTCTTGAAACGTATAAACCTCGTGGACGATGCGTCAATCAGTGGTAAATACATTTTTCAAGATTACACCTCGCAATGGGAAATAATCAAAAGCTGGGAGCGCAATTTTTCAGAAAGTAAGTTCTAAGCAAAACAACATTATCTCATATTATTCGCTCTTTCGACACTCTCTATCGAATTTAAACGTTATCACTGGCAATGAAACGCACGTGTAATCCTCGGACACGGTGGTTCACGTTCGGAGTAAAACACGTTATTTTAATAGTATGATAAATATACATTTGTATATATACTTTCAGGCACCTTATCATTTTTTAAGTTACATGTTAAAACTTTCTGGACGAAAGCTTATAGAAGAAATAAAATTAATGGAATTTGTGAGCAACGAGACGACTGTTGTTACACCGACAGACATTGTACATGTGTATCGCATAGAAAGCAGTTGTAGATGGTCACGTATCTACATACTTACGCAGTCATACATTTCACATCTACATTTTTCATAACATAACACTGTAAAACTATGTAAATATTATTTACATACAATGGAGTTTTATATAAGCCTATGATAAAAAGTTAATATGAAAATATTTATTAATCCCTATCGTTACATTATGTGACGTAATTTTTAATTTTCCCGCATTAGCAATTATAATATGCAATCTGTCAGCTTCGTCAATTATATTTACCTTCAAACTAGCGTCCTGTTTGTCACGCGTTAAAAATAATTTCTCGCACATTTTCCACAACAAACTATTCTACGTGTTATTCACAGACGAAATCCGAATAACATATTCATCAATGAAGTACGCTTACGATACGAGGCTTATCTGAAGAGGAGCTACTCGATTTACTTCAAACACGCTAATACTACCAACTCACATTCACTTTCATTAATTTTCTCAAATAAGCACGCAACGAATCAAAGCATAAGTCTCAACTGCGCCTTGTTCTTTCTTTTCGATCATATTTTTTTTAACGTTAATAAACAACATCTCGAGTTTAAGCAAAATTCTTTTGTGCAAAATTATTTTTCTGTTTGTTGAAGCGAGAGCAACATAGAAACGAGAAACTACGAGTTCGAGTTAAAAATTCCTCTTACCTCGATCATGCGCTTGCCGCTTCCTTCAGATCGATTCTCATGATTGTTCGTACGACTGTGATCGTTTTCGTGTTCTGTTGTCGATCGACTATCGAAACGATCAGTTTGGTCACCAATAAACGCGATTAATCGAACGTTCTCACGACGTTACTGCGCAGCGTAAGTAAACTCACGTGAAACCGGAGATGTTATCATTAAATATTAACGACGCGCCATCACGAAGGAACGAAGGCCTCCGCGAATTATTAACGGAGCAATAACGATCGACGTGCGGCACGGTGAATCAACGAAATAACGATTTTCAGTCATCGCCGCGTTACGGCAACACGTGCACGTGGGTTCGTTGTACGTGTGTATAGATATCACTAAACGTTCGCCACTTCGTTTCACAGCACCACGCTGATTCAGTGCTCCAGCAGAAACGTTCTTGGAATTTAGAATGCACTTTTCTTGCTGGCGTTCACTATATTCATAATGTTGTGGAGATGTCGTGTTTCTTGCCGCTTTTACTTTCTTCCTTGCAAGGTGTTGCATTACTTGTTAGGCCTAGTTGCTTTTCTTTCGTCGATACGCGTGGCGCTTTTACGACGACTCGACTTCTCTCCGCCATAGAATTTTTTGAATTCTCCCGCGATCCAATTGGTACTACTAACGGAATTTCATAAGTCACGCGTTTGCAAATTTGCTGATACTGACAGATCCTTTTCTATGATCTTGAATCTTTGTGATTTGGTTTAAGACACGTACAATTCTCGATTGGATACGAGTAACCAATCAGCAGGATAATTGTAAAAATAATTAGGCATAGTTCATATGGTGATAAATAACGAGTAAGATGAATGTAAATGTAAGAATAGAATTTGCAGGGAGTCGTGTATGAAACCTGAAGACCTCGAATGTGTTATTTATTTACAAGGTTAACTTTCTCAAAAATCCCACTGCTACGATGTAACTAAAAGTTAGGTTAAAGAGGTATTAATATTCTATAGGCTGACGAGACCATGTTAATTTGAAAAATATACGAAGAGCTTTCTTCTACAAACGATTATTCAATGAATTGAAAAGGAAATACTTTCTTCGCTCCTATGTATTTGATAGTACTTTCTTCTTAGTTTGAGATCGATTTTTATCGCGATTCGCTGATCGTCTAGAGTCTAAAGACACAAGAAGCCAATCCTTGACGATAATTATTCAAATATTTAAATATTATTAAATGAAATAAAATAAAAATATATAAAATAATATATAATAATATAAAAAATAAAATAATATATATATAAAAATTAAAAATATTTCAAGTTCTTACGATCGGCATGCTATTGAACGTATTAGGTTTTCCACAACCTAACCTGTTTCTTTCGTTTCGTTTTATAAGGAAATAATAGACGCACAATCTTTTTGTTTTATGTTAGTTTATTGAATTATGCACGAACATAATAATAGAAACAGAACGAAATGGATTATACCTAATTTAATAAAATAATATAAAACAGAAATTGTCGTTCATCTATTATCACCCTATGAAACGAAAGAAACTTTTCAGACAACCAAATACATCATTTTTTTGAACGCATCGAGCAACAGAAGTATCCGTGCGAAGTGACGGTCGAATAATCTGATCGATTCGTCGCTGATAAAAACGAATTTCGCCAGGACGAATCTCCCTCCTCTGTAGGATTTTCAGGGAAAAATAGATCGTTACTTGAAAACCGCTATCGATTCTTCCACGCCGTTACACACATTATAAACTGACTGGAAGTCTGGTTCCACCTCCACGATAGCGTGACACGTGACGGGAAACAGGTTAGGAACGTAGACGCTGCTGTTTAAGAACGATGGTAACACTGTTCGAGGTGCAGAGCAAATTGCATTTTCGATGATGCATGTATAGGTTAGGAAACGATTTTCTGCATTTCGAGCGTGACGGAACGAATCTGTCAAAGTGATCCAATTTGGTAGAAATGGGTTTCATTGACAACAGCGATCAAAGTAGAAATTTGAAACGACTATCTATCCTCTGTGCTTCGTTAAAGTCTCGCTTTTTAACGACACGAGAGATACGTACGATCTGTTAATCTTGCTCTGCATAGAGTAAACTTTCTTTCTGAGTAGAATGTCATTAAAGTTCGTGTGGCTGTAATTCGTGGTTCGCTGTGATCGTAATCACGGTTGTAGTGTAGATTCGATCGGGTTTTGTACTTTCCATAGTCCACTCAAATTAGACTGCCCTGTTTCACGGCGAACCTCAAGGGCACTCGTCAACACGTCCGATAGAGTCAATTTCGTTCAGTGCTACTGTGCCAGTAGCGTGCACAGCTGCTCGTCTTTAGTTTTCTTATCAAACTTCTTTTCCCTTGAAGATCAATCGATTCATATCGCTCTATTTTCCACGGCCGCATACGTCTTTCAAATTATACGCCGAATCTTCAGACTACGCCACGCTTCTTCGTCTCTTATGGCGCTTCTATCCTTGCAGCTTAAAACCAGTTAGAACGAGCGTACAGAGTTTGTTGGCTCGCGCTTACGTCGTTGAACGCTTAAGCAAAACGATTAAAATTTCAATATCGACTGTAATAATAGCCTCGCGTGGAAAGTGATCGTTTCGCGATAAGAAAGGAGCGAGTGAAATGAACAAGCTTCCCTTCGTTTCCTTTTCTCCTCCATTTTTTATACCACTTTACGCGACATTGAAATATGGAAGATCAAGTTACTCGAATTTTTTTCCTCGCTTCTCCAATTATTTGAATTCGTTGTTCGACGAAGCAAACGCGAGACGCTTTGTCGGTCGCTCAATGTCTTGCGAGTTCCATCGCACGTTTTAATCGCACGGCGGGGGAAACGATGTAGGGGAGAAAGAAACGAAAATTGGAGATATGTCGACCTTGCCATGAAACCCGGCATAATAGCTCTCGACGAGTGATAGGTGTTGTGGCGTTAGGTTTCTATGGCAGCGAGTGACCTGGTCAATCCACCACGTGGTCAGTAACCGAGCTTTAAATTCGGGTCGAGTTTAGTGATAAACTTCTGATGGGATCTGCGATCGTGTCGGCTGTTTCGTATGAGAACGAGGTCTCGGTGTCAATCAATTTAATCATTATCCAAACCATTCGCTATTTTTACTTTGAAAAACGGAATCCGCCCGGAAACTTTCCGCATGATCGATATCGACGAAACTTACTTACGGATATTAAAAAAATCTGCATAGAAATTTTCACCGTGTCGCGTCGCCACGTTATCAAATTTGGTGGATTTGCTGCAACGCTGCGGGCATGTCCGTGAGTAGTTCTGTAGCGATTATTGTTGCGATTGCTGTAAACTGTAAGGTGTTCGCTGTCAGTCACGCAGTGGCTGTGTTTACTCCTGGCGCGCACTGATTAAAGCGTTTCAGCCAGACAATATTTAACAATGGACAGTGCTAGAATTAGCTTGTAAAAAATGTGGGAAAGACATTAGAAAGCCGAGGGAATGCCCTCATTTTACATTCATTTACGATCAGTTCTTATTAATGTACATTAATTACACGCTTATAATAACCGAATAATGGATATTTATGTGACATAAAAGAGTATTAAATATTAATGACGTTGTAACTTCTTTATTGTTAATTTTATAGTGTTAACTTTTATTACTTATTTATGATCATGCAATTATTTAAGCGCAATGGTATTTCAACAATTGTTTTATATCTAATAACAATGAGTTTTGCAATTACATTTGTTGCTTTTAATTATCCATTTATTTACTTGTTCCTTTGATCAAGACGTCCAATTTGATTGCTTAATTATAAATTATAATATAATAATATAAATTAAAAACACAGAGAATGAAACCTCTGAAAACCAAATAAATCTGAGTTATGAAACAGAAGGTTTCCCTGACTCGAAAACTATTTTCCAAATTTTTGCAATAACCTTTTTTTTTTTTTCGATAGCCCTAACATAATTTGCTATCCACACGCAACAAGAAAGCAACTTAAATTTACAGCTTGCAGTATACACTCCCATTTTCGTTTCATATATACGCGTAGTTACTTAAATACCAAAGAAAATATAACGCAAAAAGATTGCGTGGAATCTGTTAAAAATTCGTACAAACAAATTCGAACAAAGTTTACATGGAATCTTATTCGAAGGGCTGACCCAGTTTACGGGTAGAGGAACCGGACATTCTCTTCGGCGCGATGAATTCGATCGGCCGAGAGGGCGGAAGATGTTTCCACGCGAGGTCAGACTAATTGTGAACCGGTGGCAGAGACGGGCATGGACACTAAGACTCCACCGATCCCGTTGAAGGTCCAGGAGAAGCCAAAACCGAAGCAGCAGAAAAGTGTGGCCGACGTGTCCTTGCCCCCGCTGACACCATACAGGAATCATCGTCAGAGGCAGAAAACGCCTGGAACTCAGTGGTCGCGTGATGTGCCCAGCGCCGTACGGTATCAGGATCATCAGAAAAAAAGGCCTTACAGGTACACTTTCCCCTGCGATCGATGCATGCATTTATTCAGCCGCTGCGCTGTTTAGCAGCAGGGTCTCGATTCTTACGCGTAAGCTGAAGCATCGTTAAAAAACGTTTGAAGAAGTCGCGGTTGCGAAACGTCGGCATATAGGAAGGCCCGTTCTGCTTGAAATTTCTCCAACAAGTTCCGTGAATATTTTCTTTCTCCTCGTACATAATTTCCGCGAGATTTTCTTTCGGCGTGTAAAGGACGTCGTTCAACTTTTCCAGAGTGCTTCAAATCGGCGCCACGCCTTTGATGCACGCTTGCCAACAGGGCGACAGAGCCAGGGTTTTAAGGCTATTGAGAGAGCAAGAGGAAACGGTTGGCTACAGAGATCGTACCTTGAGGAACGCACTTCACTATTGCATGGACGCTGGAACCGCAGGTGCCGTCGCGGCGGCGGTACCGGAACTGGTAAATGCACCAGACGCAGAAGGACACACGCCGCTTCATTTGGCTGTCATCGCAGGTGATACGCAATTAGTGGCTGTTTTATTGGCAAACGGCGCTGACGTGAATGCCAAGGATCTGGAGGGACACAGTGTTCTTCATTGGGCGACTGGTATTTTCATGATCACTAATCCTTAACGCTATGACGATCGATGACCACTAGACTGAGGATACTTACGCAGATTCGTGTTTTCCTGTACACGATTAAAAAACCGTAACGTAGATAGAAAATTATTTTCCCTACTGAATATTATAATGGTCATTGTGACATTTTTTACGTCACCTGCATTCTATGGATTTTTACGTTTCACATTTTACGTACCAAAGCGCATAAAAATCCGCAGTCTAGCGATTACACTAGCGCCATACGAGTGTAACTATTACTGCACGATATGTACACACACACACACACACACACATATATATATATACACATTTACTTATCAATTTATGCATTTCTTTTATTATTTATTGCTTCTACCCTTCCATGTATTCGCGTTTCGTATATTTCGATCTGTTTCGTTGTAATTTCGTTCTAACGATTAGTAATGCATAACTCTTGCCAAGGACTCGCTAAATAGCCTTATTTGCAATTGCCTCATAATTGTTTGATTGCGTGGCATTCTTGATGTATTTCATATACGTACATACACCATAAATTCGAATTACGTATTTTACTGAAAAGTTTGTGTGTTCTTGGAAATCACTTAGATGTGTACATACTTCGAATCAATCGACCTAACCTTATCAGTCACTCTATCTTTCCCCTTGTTTTCTCCTCATTTTACGTTTAATCTGTACATACAGTATTCCCGGTTTATCAAGAACCACTCAACTATTTCAGAAAACATGAATAGTACAAAAAGATGTTTCAAGGACAAATTACACGGTATGCTATACTCTTGTGTATTTGATTATACGGCGACTTTGAAACCTCCTGCGAAGGTTACAATTTTTAAACAGACACGTCGTTTCATTAGTACATATCTTTATAGCTCACGTTTGGAGGTTTTTAGAACGCTACAAATCTGTGTCTTTCGCATCATTCGCTGCTCTGCAATCTGTCTATCTTTCATGTTTTCCCAAATATTTGAACGGTTCGAGATAAGCTAGATGCATTGTACATGGCTCTTTCTTTGTAGACAACAATATTTTATACATGGTGTTCCGCCCATCACTTGGAATGTCGCTGGTGTATTTGTAATTTCATACAAATATTTTCTAGAAAGATTCTCTAGTAATGTAGTCAGCGTATGTTAACCATAGTTTCAGTCTATCGAGGTTGATTTATAAAGGAAGAAAATTTGTTCCATCTTTTCCAAGCAAGTGTTTTATTTTAATTCAAAAGAAAGATGGGAGTAACATTCTTTTGTGTTATACAAAATTATAATATATAACAAGGATATCATAATTCAAAGATTGTTCTAACCTTTTCGTTAACAGTATAAACAATACAAACGTACGTATATTTATATAATGGATATTCTAGAAAGATCTTAGAAATCCAAAGACTAATACTGGAATTTGTAAAAAAAAATTTGTCCATCGTTAAATAATCAAGCTACTAGTCATTTTCTATAACACTTGAAAAATTGTATTCCGGAAGAATTTCCTCCACGTAATATCCTTTCCTAATAGAGTCACTCGCTTCCAGCAAGGCGATGATATGTATGCAATGAATTTTCAAAGTCGAGTTTTCAAACCCATTCCTGGGAAATGAACCTTCGAATGGAAAAATTGTAACCTATAACTTTCATTTATCTTTACACGCGTAAAAGAAATCCTTACCTGTACATTTCTATACTTCCAATCGCACTCTGTATGAAATCTTTTCTTGCTCATCCAAACGATGACGACGTTACATTCTGCATGTAACATTCAATTTACAATAACTACATCTTGCGTGAATGGTAATTTTACGGTCAGAGAATACGCTGGCGATCAAGATTAACCAAAGCGTCGTTTAAGTCCGCGGTGGAAAGTGGGCATAAATTGGCTTATAAAGAGCCAGCTTTAATTTCGCCGGATGAAAGGTCGAATCGCGAACAGCCACACGAGCTCGGTAACGATTCCTTAGAAGTTGCGGAAACTGTGAATTACAGGGCGTATCTTTTCTACTAATCTCCGATAAAATAAGGGTTCAGTATTGGTCAGGTAAGGTTAGTGGGTCAGTTCTGGTGACGTCATTCCGGTTCTCTAAGGAACACGCGAGCGAGACCCACGCCGAGATAAACCGAAAGATTGACCATAGTCGTCCTTGGTGTATTCAAATGACCAGAGATTTATAGCCGCAATTGCCCATGTTTTACGTTCGTCTGTCGGATTTATGGTATGAAAAAGAAAGTTTTCTCTATCGACGAGTCGCATCTGTGTAATTCACGAACGCCTCGAGTTGCAAGCGCGGACGCAACAAAGGTAACTTCTCAGCAAGTAATATTCCGACCTACTTGTCGATGTCGCTGCTTTATCGCTTGTAATGTTACTCGCCGAGTGTTCCGAATACGGACACACAGGACACGATGCTATCTTGCAAGTCTATTATCGAAGACAAGCAGAACTGTGGTCGAAGAAAGTCTATCTTACCTTTGCTGAGTCTATATTACGCGATTTGTTTGGCTTACATTGGCACTAGTTGTTGATATTTTTTCTTAGAAAGGCGACGGTTTCGAGAAAATACTTCGCATAAAAATTAGTTGTTTGCTGTTGGAAACTTTATAGATGATGTTAATTCAGATGAAACATCTTTTTGTATATGTTTTATAATGTTCATATGTATTGCATAATAACTGCTAATATTACTCATTTGCATTTTTCATTGGCAAGAAATGAAGCTGGATGGTAATCTACTTATAGAAAACAAAATATAAAAGATTACACGTGTACGCATAATAATGTTTTTAATTCTTGCGACATAATGTTTACCAAATGGTTTCATTCTATCATTGTAGAGAAAAAAGTTCATTGTTAATTTAATATGCGTAGTAAATTTATTTACAAATTTATATTTAAAATAACTAGCCACCTTAAATTTCTTAGTATAAAAACAGAGACCTATCGTTCAAAATGTTTAATTCAAGCTCTTATGTAGTTTATTACGACATTTGCAAAGCAAGAGGCTTTAAGTTAATGTATATATTGAATTTAAAATTTAAATTTATTTAAATTGCTGCAGTTAGAATGATATTATGCTGTTTAATAACAGCCATGAAAATATTTATTTATTTATTTCTTATTAATATCATTACAGAGTACATTATGTACACTTTAATAAGCAACTTTAGGGAATATTTTATGTACGATTAGAAGATTAATTGATATTTAATTCACTGGAAGTAATTGGAAACTGAAAGTAATAAAAAATACAATTTAATGGTCAATTCGATAAGCAATACAAAAATTGTAAGCAACGAATTCCTTGAAACATTACAACTGTATGTAAAAACTAAATTACCTTGAATTGCTATCTTCCCAATTATGATACCTACTGAAAAAGGTTTCAAAAATTTGACTTGTTAGCAAACAATTATATCGCGATAAATACATGCAAAGTTGCAAATTCGATAAAGAAATAAAAATGTATAAAAATGTTTGTTACTCAGTGTGCGGGGAAGCAGAATGTGTTCGCTTGGTGTTAGCGGCGGGTGCTCGGCCATCCACACCCGATCTTCGCGGAGGATCTCCACTTCACTATGCCGCTCAGTGTTGTGGTGCAGCCGCGACTGCGGAACTTGCTGTACCTAAGAAAGTTGGTTTAAAAGTTCTCCAGACTCTGCTGGAATTCGGTGCCGATGTGAACGCGAAAGACGAAGATGGAAGACAGCCGATTTTATGGGCGGCTAGTGCCGGTAGCGTGGAAGCTGTGTTGGCTTTAGCGAGGTAAAGCTTGATTTCATTCGATTACGTGGTCTTTCACTGTCGTTGAACGTTAACGCTGAAAACAATTCTATTTTAAGGTAGCTTATCGCGCAAAGAATGACGCTTTAAATTTTAACAATACATAATGGTAATTTGAGAAAATAACTCTTTTTAAAACTAGTAACACATTCGTAAGTGACTTCACTGATTCTCGAATTCAAGAGACTTTCGTGCTTCGGAATGGGTCGGCAAAACTCGGGCGAGATCGAGCCGGCTCTCGAAAGTATAAAACTCGCTAGATCTCGAAACTATTCGACTGCGTGCGAACATATCGAGATCTCGAAACAATGCAACTGTAACTGCATATGAACGTACCGAGATCCCGAAAGTACCGTAATATATAATTATGAGATCTAGAAATGATCCGACTATGTATGAAAGACGAATGTGTATCGAAATTGTGAAGCTACTTACATATTATATGGTGGAACTGCAGAGAAACTATCTCCTTTCCGATTTCGATGATTCTGAAATGTGTTGTAAACCTCGGCATGCTGAATATCTTTTTCCTATACATATAAATAGCAGTCGGTCTTGATTTTTGAGATATTTGCTAAAAATTGTCGGTAATGCCTATAATTGTACGTTCGTAGCAGGGTATGCGTTAGTATTGTTTACCGGCCGTTCCACAGTGGCGGTCAGATAAAATGACACCTAATCTAAACTTAAGAAATTTCCGTGGGATAAGGCCCAGTATGATGTAGATCTCTGGCAACGTTCTTAGTACTCCATATTGCCACTAGAGGCCAGGAGCTGTGTATAGCTAAAAAGAGAGTAAGCAGTAACGAAAAGTGGAAGAAAGCTGTATTGCCAAGTACGTTTAAACAAAAGAATTATTTTTATGACTTCTCAAAAATTTACTTGCCAATGTCAAAAACGATGACTTTTATATCCAATGTTGTGTTTTCGATTAATAAATTACTTTTTCATTATTAACTTAATATTTCTTTTTCAAAGTGGAAGAATGCTGTATGTTACACCAGCTGCTTCTTTCATTATTACAGTGAACAATGAACTGTTTTTACGTTCCCCTGTAAATTTTATGAAATGTAACAGACAACCATTCAATTAAGGTTAGGCGTCATTTTATCTAGCCGCCGCGCCGTGAAGCATACTGACGCGCATGCGCTGCCACGGATGTACAATTAAAAGCAGCATTCACTGTGATGGTACCGACAGGATTTGGCCGACGATTCTGTGTACAGGAAAAGGTTGATAAAAATTGTTAAAATAAGAGAACAAAAATTAGATTGTTAAGAAGGAAAATAGTTTACAATAAATAAATCCGAAAAAACTTATTACCGAGATCAGCGGGAGAATATACTTTACGAGGCAAAAAGAATCATCCTGATTGGTCAAGCGATTTCGAATACATCGGCGAACCCAAAAAAGGAAAGAAGAAAATATATCCATCGAATTGAGATACCTTCCATCTTTTCCCAAGTCAGTATACAAATTGTCAAAATCGGGTAGGAAGTAGTTTTTTGATATATGTTCAATGAAAAAAGGAAACGAATGATTCTAAAAGCAATAATTAAAATATAGAGCCGGTGGCTCAGCTGCCGCAGGAGCTGCAGACAAGGATGGCCTGACGGCACTTCATTGCGCTGCTTCCAGAGGTCACGCTAGGTGCGTCGAGGCCTTAGTAAATCTCTGCGGTGCTCATCCTGATCACGTAGACGATAATGGATGCTCAGCCCTACATTATGCTGCCACTCTTGGTCACGCTGATGCCACAGCCTTAATTCTAAAGTTAGGAGCCGATCCGAATCGGCAGGATCGAAAGGGTAGAACGTAAGTACTGTAGAAAGCTAGAACGAATGTTCATTGAAGCACAGACTTCGATTTTATGATATAATTTTGTCGGTTAAAATAAAAAGAAAAAATTGTATTGATATTAACGAGGCTGTCAATTGAAACAAGAAATTTATTTTTCACTAATCTATTAAGTAGATTGGATGTGCATAGTTCTCAGAGAATACCCGTTCTAGCTTTCTATGGTAAAAGCTTCATAAACGAAAGTTTTGTTGGGGCATTTCAACATCTTGATGTAATGTAACAAAAGTAATAGAAGTTTAGGTTTTTATTTTGAGAGTCTTTGGTAGTAGTCGAATACGAGTTTAATCAGTGGTATCAAAACAGCGAGGTCAGAAATTAAAACGTCTTTCTCAAGACAAGGTTTATTAAATTGAGTGCATTCATAACTCACATACATTTGAAATTTTTTAGGAAGTGTTGCAATCAAATTATCTTCTGACTAAATTTAGATCTCAACGAAATCTTATATTTCTATATATTTAAGTAAAATAGTAAGAAAATTTATATTTATATTGCAATTTAGATAATTTTTACCTTCCTGTAACGTTAAAAAACAGGTCAATTTTTCAACTATACCATTTGATGATTCACATCATACATACAGCGTCTTGAATTAAGTCCTTATATCTCTCAAAATGCCTCAATTTATAATTATTTTCTTTACGGCCTACCTATACTTTATCAATAATTGACTTCTGACAGTTTACGACCGACTATACTGCATCTATGTCAACATTGATTTTATCCTGTCAGTAATAATAGAATTAGAATTCATAGGTCATAGAGTTCATTGACACTATTATCTTGCATATACACATACGTACATACATAATAATAGACAGCACCAGGCAGTCTATAGATACTACATATAGACAGACTGTCATTATCAATAGTGATACGCGTTTCTGATACAATATACTTACATACATAGACGTTGCCTTTAGATATGAAAACTAAGGAATGTGACTCCACCAGTTAAAAAGTGAAAATGAATGTATAAATGGAAGTGAGCTAAAATATGTAATATCTGACTTCCAGGAAACATAAGAGAAAAGCTACAGAGAAAATACAAAGAAAGCTCAAAGTTAAAAAAGAAAAAAATCTGAAATATTTTAGACCAGCACTTTGCGCGGCAGCGAAAGGCCAACTGGAAACCTTGAAGATTCTTGCCCAGCACGGTGGTTCTCTTTACGCGAGAAGTGTACGAGGAACCGGTGTCGCCCATGAAGCTGTTGCTTCTGGTAGGATCGAATTAATTAAATGGTTGGCGAAAAAACGGCCAAGCACTTTGGACGTTGCCACGCAAGATGGCAAGACACCTTTGCACGTGGCTGCTCTTCATGGACATTTGGACGTGTGCAAGGTTCTTCTGGACAATGGCGCGAGGATCAATGCTGTTCTCCGAACTAGCAAAGGCAATTTGATGACAGCTCTGGACGCGGCGCTTTACAGGGGACACAGGGATTGCGCGAAATTGATCCAAATGCACGGTGGTACTACGTCACAAAAATTGAGGATGCAGAAAACTGTGCCGAATAAAGGTCAGGTCAGGTATATACAAAAATGTCTTTAAAGTGTATTAAATATAAGAAAAGTTTTATAACATGTATTAGGCGCAGAAAAAAATTTATGTTCTATGTTATGAGCTTCAGACGCATTATCAGACTTTTTGGCTAAACATTTGACGTTAAAATTTTTCTTATAAATCACCACTTTATTCCTAGGGGCATTTGATAATTCGTTGTAACAATGAGAATCAATAGCACACGAATGGTATACGAGATAGCCATAATTTGCATATTTGTCATACTAAACCGTAAATCTGATGTGTCACTTTCTGATTATGATACAAGTTTTATGAATATTTATGGCAAGCTTATTAGTATGTATTATATACAATTATTTTATCGTACCCTTTTGCGATGTTAGGGATCTTCTCATACGCTATTGAAATTTTTATATGTTAATAAACATCTCTATTTCTGACGTATCGTTTAGTTTAAGTGAGCCATCCAATACATTCTCATCCTATCGACGATGTTATCGAGTGACGTCCACGTGGATCTCCTTATCTCAAAGGGTTTCGTCTGTCATTGCACGTGATAATATTCTCTTTTCATTTTACATTACTTATAATATATACGTATAACTATCTCCATCCTAATGTAAAAAAGTAAGAACTCTGTAGCAAAATTTTGCATTTCATTCTAACAGAAATGTCGCTTTCATAAGACGTACGATATACCCAAGTCTTTCGTTGATTACTACGTGTGATACGTGCTAAATGTGGCTGTGATTTGACAAAGGAAGAGATACGAATAGAGATCGAATGTTTATATAAAAATATCGCTTACGTTAAAATATTGATTTGATTTCTGACAAGAGGTTTGGTTATACATGGCGAAAATGTACGTTGTCAGTGGTGAAAGCTGCAAGACTGTGGTAGTGTAGTATGACTGAGAATCAAGAAAGTTATCTTACAATTCTTCCAGTCGTCTGAGAATTCTAGAAGGTTCACGTGTGAAACATTGAAAAGTTATTCGATAGTAGCGAAAGAGTGGAAAGGAAATTATTGTTGTGATAATACTAATTGCGATTAGTAATTGTGGCAATTGTAATAATTGAAAATAAATTGTTCGAGACTCGTCAAAGGGGATCATGATTAGATTTTATAAGATTTATCAGAGAATCGTAACTAAATGTTCCGAGACTTGTCGTAGAACTGTGAATAAATTGTTCAGTGTTTCTCAAAAAATTGTGATGACAATATCCGACTTACTTGCATATTTGAGAACCAAAACAAGTACGTTCATTTTACCAAATAATCGATTTCGTATTATAACATAATTTCCATTCGTGAATGCTGGAACTTTTACCAATTTCCTTTCGAAGCAATTTTGGATTTTTCATTTTTATCGAATCGATTTCAGTATTCTCAACGAAACTGCGAATGAGACATCTGGATAGCAGCACCGATACGGAAAGCAGTCCCCGTAGACAAGATCGTAGTTGCAAACTTCCAGAATTATACTACGAGGAGCAATGGATTAAGAAGAGAACGCGACGAAGAGGAAATTTGAGAAAGTTGGCGCGCCAGGATAGCCGCAGCTTCAGCGAGGAAGAAGTTAGATTATCGAAGTCATCCTCGAAAAAAGATCATCAAAGGAGAGCTCGTAGTGAATCAGCACGGTAAGATATTTTTATATTACATACGGTGTTTCCTCGAATAACACGTCTGTTGGGGACAACGACTGACCGCGTACTTGCGGAAACTGAAGTACAGTAGATGTATTAGGTTGCCTTAAAAGTTTCTTTCGTTTTATAAGGATATAATAGATGCGCAAGATTTTTTGTTTTATATTCTTTTATTGAATTATGTATGATCCACTTCGTTCCAATAGAACAAGCATTCAATAAAATAATATAAAACGAAAAATGTTGTGTATCTATTATTTCGTTATAAAATGAAAGAAACCTTTTGTACAACCTAAAACATACATACGCATATTTATATTTAAGTTATATTTTATATAACTTAGAAAAAACGAAGCTGGCACCCCGCTGGGGGTAGCCACCCACATGCTATATTTATTTTTTTTTTTTCACCAATAAGATATAACACTTTACTAAATGTCCATAAGGACAAATTGTAAAATACCAAAAAAAAAAAAAAAAAAAGATTCTTTGATGTTAGTTGGAAAGTGCTTGTAGAAAAGACCGTAAATGCCAAGAAACAACATATAGTCGACATTTTTACACAGAACGTATTTTTATTTTATAGAATTATAAAGTACAATGAAATTATTATTTCTGTTTTTCAGTGCAATATTTTTCATTGTAATTTGCCCGAGTTGTAATTTAGTTGTCTTCTGCTCTTTCTTCCACATAATATCGTGCATGATGCATGTTCTTTGTAATTTAAACATTGAAAGCATCATTTAAGCCCATTTAGCATCCACTGATGCAGTGTCGTTGTAAGCGCCGTGTGAATGCTGACCATAAGTGCAGCACCTATCTCAAGTGCCCGAGAGAGACACCGCACTTTCGTATTTCCCCGCGTTACGCCACGAATAACCTATTTCTGCAAAGAAATATTTCATAAATTCATCTTAACGTACTACATTTCAAAAAACTACAAATTTTTAAGTTCTATGACAGTGTAAGTGAACATGACGAACAACTTGAAAGGAAAATGCAAATACGAAGTGCAGACTTACTTTGAAATATAACACGATCTTATAGGGAGACATAGTGGAAAAAGACAGACAGCTCGACGTGCGCTTCGACGGAGATGCAAGTGACAGTGCAGCATTGGTGAAAAGCCTTTGCTGATCCGATGCCAAACACCCGAGTTACAAACTACAAAATATTCCGTTAAAAACACCGGCCACATCGCTACCGTGATGTGAAACTAGTAAACTTCGTTAATGTAGGAAGACAAACAGCATAAAACAAATGAAACGTGCAGTGCCATGTTTTGATATTGGCAACACTGAAATCCCGAAAGTCTCTTCCGGAACGCCATATTTTCAATTATATTCTTCTTCTATTCATTTACGTTTATTAAGCATTATGTTTTTTTATTTTCGCCGTAGAAAAAACACGAAGAGAACTCGACAATTTTTAAATGCTGAAAATTTGCAGATTTGTAAACGTAAATATTCGTTAATTTGAAAGTATGAGAGATTGAAATATTGGAAATACAAAAACCTAACAATCTAAATGTTTGATAGTTTGCAGGTTTAAGAATTTGCAAGTTTGACAGTATGGGAAACATAATGTCGAAAACATAAACTGAAACATTCACAAATTATACTTTCAAATCGCACGAATACAATTCCTTTATTTTATTACTATCATAAACTAAAACTTAAAATAATAATAAAATATCAAATAATTTTCAATTTATTCATAAGTTTAAATATGAATAATAACGAATCCATTATTCGTTGCAAAGTACACTCTTGAATAAATAACCATGACAAAATATTTCAGGTATGAAGAAGATGATACCGATCGGAAATTGAGAAGAGGAAGAAGTAAAAAACGATCATCGAAATCCAGACACGACTCTAGCGGATTATCCTCAGAGTCAGACAGCTCCGAACGCGCTAAAGACAGGTCGAAGCAAAAATTCGATTCGAGAAGAGACGAGAGCAAAACTAATGGAACGGAGGGTTCAAAGAGAGACGATGACGATGAAAGCGTGAGCGACGACAGCCTTGAAGTGGTAGTGGTACGAAAATCTCTGGAGAGGAAATGCGAGAAGGTGGTGTCTGGAAGAAGATCAAAGACACCGAGGGAAAGTTCAAGAGAAACGAAATTCACAAAGACTCACAGGAGCACCAGAAGGAAATTGAAATCCAGCAGATCCAAAACATCGGATAATGGCGAGAGTACAACGGATCGAATGCATTCGCTGGACAAAGAACAAGGACCGACAGAATCTACGCTTCACAGCGAACAGACACCTAGAACATCGATAGACGAAGAAAAGCAAAAGGAAGGGAACATCGTTGAAAGTCGATATCGTAGAGACGTGACCGACAGCACCAGTCAAGAAACGGTGGAACGCGTCGTTGTGACAGCGATGGTCCATAAAGATCAAGGTCCAGATACTCCAAAATCGGCAGCGGAAGCTTCGAAGGAAGTCACCTTCGACGACAGATTAAGAACGGAAGTGATCGAGATGCAAGAAATAGCGGGAGACGTTAGTTCAGGCAAAGCGGACGATATTTTAGAGCAGAGTGACGCATCGCGTACCGATCTCGTGCAGAAAGCTGCCAGTTTGAAGAAAGATGTGGAAGAGATGAGACAGCAGGTTGCACAGGAGAAAATTCAACAAGAAGAAGGCTCGCAGCAGAGTCAAGAGAAGGAAGATTCCAAACGGGACCAAGAGAAAGAGGATGAAAAATCAGAACGAGAGAAGGAGGACACGAAAGCCGTGGATCACATGAGAAAAGATCAGGATGATCAAATCGAGACCTCGTTCAGTGATGGGGCAAAGAAGAAGGATAAGAGGAAAGATGAAAGCGAGAAAGGTAAGACTTTAAACGGAATAATAGCTGGACTGCAAATGTGTCAATATCATTGTTACTGAATTTATTTTTATGCATAATATATTGAAACTTACTTAGCCTACTAGTTAGCTAGCTTATTGTTAAAGAAACATTTTTGTTAATTTCCTGCAGATTTTACTAGAAAAAGATTTCTGCCAATTTTCTGTAGAGTCCTCTTTCCAGGCAGGTTAGACGCACGCGAGCCGACTAAGTCAGAAAGTCCCACGTTGGATTCTGGAGAGTATCAGCGACAGGAAGACGATCTCGCTTCCAAATCAGACGAAGCGTCATCTGGAACAAAACCTGACGAGAATCTCGATAAAGAGACGCGTAGTGAGAAAACGGACGTGTCCGAGCCGATCTTAGCGAAGGATCAGGAAGATTCGGAGAAAGGGACCACATCTGAAAGTGCGGAAAGTCAAAAGCGTTTGGAGAAAGACACTACACCAAGGACAGCTGTGGAAGGCGTTTCACCGTCAGAAGGAGAAGAGAAAAAGTGGACGCCGGAAGAAACGAAAAGTAAATCAAAAGTTAAATCTGCGACGGTAAAAAGAAAGGCGTCTTTCGATGAAAAAAGATCAAAGTCCTCGTCTTCGAGGTCGGATGAAAGTCCCAAAAAGAGTGGGGGGACTCAGAAGAGGAAAGAATTTGGTAAGAGGCGCGAATCTTCCACGAAAAACGTATCCATGAAATTGTCCACGGAAAAAGCGAGCAAAGTAGTCGCAGAGAAGACGTCAGAAGTGCAGAAGGAGGGTGAAATTGCTGTTGAGGCCATCTTAACAAAAAGCTCGAGCAAGGAGTCACAGGATGAAAAGGAGCAAACTGTTCGTAGAAAATCTGTCGATTTCTCATCCTCTAAAGACTCTGCGTTAATGGAAGACAAATCGTTGAGCACAGATACACCAACTGCCACGAAACGAAAGATTTACGACGAGGAGGAAGTTGCCCAAGTCTCGTCTCCTGCAAAGTCCGATTTAGAAGATCATAAGGATGAAGACGAAGCTAAAAAAGTGAAGAAACATCCTATGGAAGACGCACTGGGGACAGGTGAGTACTGAAACCACTCCATGAGTGTCTTTATACCGTTTCCCGTGCTTTTAGTAGAGACCTTTCGATATATTGACGAAAGTTCCTCGAGTTCTCCGAAATCGGCGCAAACCAGACGCTCGAGACCGTCAACGGGAAAAATTAGACAAACTGGACAATCGTCGGTAAGAAAATGTTTGTTCGAAAGTTCAGAAGAACGTTCTCCAGATAGGAGCGCTATAGTGGCGGTGATTGAGAGTCCAGAATGGGACGAAGAGGACGACGAGATTGACAAGGAGATCAGAGACGCTATCGGGGAGGACGGAGAACACGAGACAGAAGCCGAGGATGATAACGAGATGGGTGTCATCAGGGTATTGCCAAGTACGAGCGAGGAAGAAATGTCTCGAGCTGGTCATGATGTTTGCAGGACTTCGGCGACCGACTCGTTACCCCAAGTAGGCTAATTCTGAAAATAATATAAAGTTAAAACTGTAGGTAGGTAGGAAAAGTAAAATAGAAATAGTATTAGGCTTTCCTCGTCGTTTGTGAGACTGGCGATAAACCGGTTGATCTTACATCTTCCTTACAATATACTTTGTGACACGTTTAATGGGGAAAATTTCATTATTTACCGTATTTCAATTTTTGTAAATTTATTTTATCCTTTAAATCAATATGATGCAATTCTATGTGACATTGTGACATTTTCAATGTGAAAATGAAAAGACACATAAATGCACATGATTCCCTTGACCATCTTTCTCAAATCTACCACCGAGGACATTTCGCCATTTAATGTCATATTTTAGTAGGAAATAGATTTGCATTGATTCGTAATATTGGATTCACGTTAATTCGTAATATTGAAACATTATATCAACAATAGTATTGCAATACATATTGTGTAAATAATATTGCAAGCACAAGATTGTCTTCTCGTAACTTAAAACAATTATATTTTCTCTTCATTTCACAAAGGTACAATCCGGTACTCGAACTCGTTTGACACGAGTTCAAAGTCCTCAGGAAAGTAGAGTCAGTCGACTGCAAGGGAAACAACGCCGTGACAGCGGCGGCAGGGATAGTGGCATAGAACCCAGCCCTAGGGTATCACGGATACCGAGAAGAAGGATCATGAAATGTTGTCCAAACACCGATAAGCAACAGTCCCTTAACAAAGACACCATAATAAGAGATGTCCAAATCAGTTTACGACGATATCACTTGGAAAGAAAGATATTTTTCCAACTGATGGAACTGAAGAGACTACAGATACGTCATGGCAGAGCGAATGAACAAGTTTTGGTTAAGAGACAAGTAATAACCTTGCCTATTTCTCCCTATAAAATGCAACCTAATCTATCCATTGATCTGTTTAATTGGAATTTAAAATTTTATTTCATTGAAAATACTTAATCAAAATCTAAAATCACACTGAATTATATCCTTTGTTTCAGGTGGATGCTTTCCATAAAGCTGGGATGTCTGGACCCACCCTGGGTGTAGCAAAATACGATCAACCCTTAACGTTCAGGTTATTGTTTTCTAAATATAAAAAAATATGCTGTTTAAAAAAATTGGAAGATCGTTTTTTGCGTCACTTTGATTTTTATACCCATTAATCCTGTCTGTGCATTTTTTGTAACGACTGTCTTAAAATCAATTTTTTTTAAAGTATCATATCCTTAATTGACTTAGCGTATATTTTTATAGTATTGTGAATGAAAAAGTAATTAATATTTCTTACTAGGCACTTCGAGGCCTTCCTGTACGATCAGCTCAGGAAGATTCAAAAAAGGCCAGCAACTCCAGACTTCTGTATGGAAGCGAAGCAGTGCATCCAAAAAACTCACCGTTGTCATCATGCCACTAGTGCTTACACTTCTTTCCCTGCGTACACATATCGTACGTTATTTCCGTGCATTGCCATAGTTAATAAGTTTCAGGATTCCATTTCAGACGCTTATACGTGAAATAATCGAATAAGAAAATTTATACAATGTTAATTGTATTTTTTAATTTCTTTTAATTATCAACATTTGATATGATAAAATTTCGATAATATTTCTCAACCTTCCTCCATTAACGCTCTAATTAATTAATAAGTTGGGAAATAATAGAAAATTTTTCATAAGAAATTTTTATACATAAAAGTTTCGCAACGTTTCTTTGAAAGAATATCCATGAGACACATATGCATAATCGCAAGAAGTTCAAAGAAATGTTACTATTTTTATGATTAATAATTCCGAAATGGTATGCTGAATAAGAGAATCCAATCCAAATGACTTTCAAAAGGAATCAGTTTCCCTATTGTGATTGTAGATTATAATTGCAGTAGGTGGAGGCGGCCAAGAACAAGCGGATCTTCTTCCGAAGATAGAGAGCCGTGGAAAGGGACAAATGAGGGTAAGATCTAATCCCTTAAATAGAAAATAATTATGTAAGAGTTTCATTAGTGCGATAATTAAATACTTGATTCAAATCAAGTTAGTTCTTGTCTTGTCAAATATTTGAACAAAAATAATATAAGTAATGCACGTGTTTCTTTAAAAATTACGTTGCGAAATTGTACAAAAAATTCTATCAATGTTGCAGGTGGAAGTAACACATGGAGAAGAGAAGCAAATAATAGCTCTTCCAGCTGAAAGACTGGATCGTTCGAAGAAATATTACGTAACGTTCACTGTAAGAGGGGAAGCACAACAAGAAATCGAGAAGCCGAAATCATCGATCGGTATCCAAAGGAATGCCAAAAGCGTTTAGGAAGTCTTCAATTGCATTTATTGTATCTTCCCACTGTGGTGATTTTGACTACGTTTTTTCTATTCGAAGCAATATCAAAAATATTTCCTATACTTTTTTACACAATCTTCATACTATGCAACTTTCATTATAATTTTAACTTCGTACTATGCAATGTTTCACATTGGATTTTCTACGATAGTATAAATTGTAGCTTCATGGCAAAACATTAATTCTCCGATTTTCAAGTAATGAGTATGGCAAAACAAAGAAGAAATTGAAAAACTGCCAGAGGAAAACAGTTCATGTATATACTTAAAGTATGAAGCAATATGTATTCTGTATAAATTTCATTAACATTGCTGTAAAAATAATCAATAGTATAAACGTGTAAGATTGTATAATGTATTGCATCGAAAAAGTTCTATGCATGGACCCTCGACTTTATGACACGCGGATTACATTGTGTATAAAGATTCAATTGTATTAGACAAGACAAACGCGAACTTTTGTAAAATAAGCTAGATTGACTCAGTCCAAGTTCATTGAAAAGATCTCTTAATCTTACCTTAGTGTTACATTAAATTGTATTCATTAATACTGGTCAAGAAAATACGAATTTATTCTATGTGTACAATAAGAGATACTTCGTTCCTGCAAAAGCAGGGACCATGTTACATACAGGTTCTGTATATTTGTGTAAAGGAATCCGCTAACATGTAATTCTGTGTAAAATAAAAAAAAATCACGAATCGCATAACTCGGATTATCTTAAACTCATTTTTACGTACATGTTTGAAGGACAGCAAGCGTTTTATAACTTTCCCACAAATCTTAATAAACGTACGTAAATGCAGTTTTCAAGTTAAGAGGACGTTTTTGAATCAATTTGTAACTCAAGCATATTCAAAACAAAAAATGAAGACAGCCGTAATTTTAGAAAGCTTTCGACAAAATAAACCACGAAAGCCTAATACAAACAATCAAGAAACAATTCCCGGAAAAAATATACCAAATAATAAAATCATACATAAGCAACAGGGTCAGTTCCCTTTTGACTGCCGAAGAGTGCAGACGTGCCGGGTGCCCGGAGAGGTCTCTCCCTCGAAACAGGACGTGGAGAGAAAGTGTTCCCGAAAGTGCGAAAAACAGGGAAAACAAAAATGCAACGAGTGCCACCGCTCATGATATCAAGCAACGGAGAAACATACGCCGTACACAAAAATACGGAAATCCAAGAATCTACAGAAACCGAAATGGAAATCACTCGAATGAGCGACGATACAAACGCCAACAACAACGAAATGGCACAACAAGACGGAAGCTGGAAGGTCGTAACTCCCAGCAAAAGAAGAAAAATTACAACAAACGCAAATACTAGGAGGGCTGCAGAAACAGAAAGTAAGCAGTGGCTCCAAGAAATCCCACTACAAAACCCCTTCAGCATACTACCACAAGAGAAGGAACCAGAAACAACTGAAAAACCAAAACACAACGCCAAACCACCACCAATATACATCGATGCGCAAGTAATAGACCCCCTCCTCGAACTGCTAAACAATACGGCAGGCAAAGAAAACTACTCAATAAAACAATTAAAACTGGACCAGGTAAAAGTGCAAACCAACGCCCTAGAAACCTACAGAAAAGTGGTAAAAGTGCTAAAAGAAAAAAACGCCGGGTACCACACCTACCAGCTCAAAACTGACAAAAGCTATAAAGCAGTTATCAGAGGGCTACACCCAAGAACAAACACAAGCAACATATGCGACGAACTAGCCAAAATCGGACACCAGGTAAGGGCAATAAACAACATAACAAGATTTGATACCAAACAACCACTACCGCTGTTCCTAATAGAACTAGAACCGAACAAAAACAACAAGGAAATCTATGACATTAAACAAATCTTAAACACAATAATCACAGTTGAACCACCCAGACAAAAAAAAGACATACCTCAATGCATGCGGTGCCAACAATATGGGCACACAAAAAATTACTGCAACAGAAACCCGGTGTGCGTCAAATGCGCAGAAAAGCACCTGACAACTTACTGCCCATATACGGGAAAAATAAACGAGGTAAAGTGCTACAACTGCAACGGAAACTACCCAGCCAGCTACAAAGGCTGCCAAGCCAGAAAAATACTCCAACGTAAATTGTTTCCGCCGCTTAGAAGCAGGTCATATAACTACCACCACACACAACAAGACAGGGCAGAAGCTGAGACACCAATAAAAGTACAGTACGTAATGAACAACAACCACAACAATATCAACACCACTGGCAGTCGAAGCTACGCGCAAGCAACCAAGGAAGTAACACCCGTAGCCAACCAAAACCACAACAATAACACCAACGACGCTACAGAAATAAAAGAACTATTAAAACAATCCATCAAAAGCACCGACATGTTAACAAGAACGATAAGCGAACTAAACGAAGCATTCAAACAGCAATCATTACAAATCACAGCTCTGATACAACTGATAACAACCATGCTAAGCAAAAAGTAAAAACGGACATACTAAAAATAGCTGCCTGGAACTCTAACGGCCTACAACAAAGGGCCCTTGAAAACAAAGCATTCCTGTATCACAACAACATAGACATACTACTTGTATCAGAAACGCACTTCACAACAAAAAGCTACATAAAAATACCGTACTATACCATATACGATACCAAGCACCCCTCAGGAAAAGCACACGAAGGGACCGCAGTAATAATAAGAAACGACATTAAACACCCCCTACACAGCAAAGTTAGTAAAGAACACATACAAGCAACCACCGTTACCGTACAAACTAGCAGCAACCGTCTACAGCTGTCAGCAGTATATGCACCACCGCGACACAAAATTACAGCACAAATGTGGGAAGAATACTTCCAACAACTAGGCGACAAGTTTATCGCAGCAGGAGACTACAACTCAAAGCACACAACATGGGGATCAAGAATCACTACACCTCGAAGCAGAACCCTGGAAAAACAACATCAGGAAAAACAACCTCAATATATTATCCACAGAAAGACCGACATACTGGCCGACAGACCTGAGCAAAATCCCTGACCTACTCGACTTTGCAGTCACAAAGGGACTAAATGGAAATAAAATAAATATAGCACCCAGCCTCGAGCTTAGCTCCGACCATACACCCATAATAATAACATACAGAAACAAGCCAATACTCTACAACAACCCAGAGACATTATGCAACAAATCCACCCATTGGCAAACCTTCAAAGAAATAATCGAGAGCAAAATCAACTGCAACATCCCATTGAAAACGCCTGAACACATCGAACAAGCTGTAACAACACTTACAGAAACTATACAAGAAGCACTAAACCTGAAACTACCACTAGACAAACAAAACAAATCCCATCAGACATCCTCGAAAAAATTAAAGATAAAAGAAAAGCGACAGCAAAATGGCAAAAACATAGAACAAAAGAAAACAAAAAACACCTAAACAAACTCGCAAAGGAAATAAAAAACGAAATAAAAGAGCACAACAACAACGAATTTACAAAGTTCATAGAGTCACTATCTGCACACGAGAACTACAACTACTCACTATGGAAAGCCACAAAAAAAATAAAGAAGGCGATAAAACCAGCCCCAGAAATCAGAAAAGCAGACAACACATGGGCAAGAAGCAACGAAAAACAAGCCGAAGAATTTTCCATCCACCTATGCAACACATTTACACCACACAACATCAATAACAGCAACCACAATAGCCATACGGACGACGACGCGATAGCCACTAGCACTGCAATCGACAAGCAATACACCATACCCAAAACAACAGCACAAGAAATAAGAAAAATAATAGAAAAAACAAAAAACAACAAAGCACCAGGAATCGATCTAATCAATGGCAAAATATTAAAAAAACCTCCCTCCAAAAGCGATACGGCTAATTACAATAATATTCAATGCAATACTAAGAATACAATATTATCCTACATTATGGAAACAGGCACAAATCATAATGTTACCCAAACCAGGCAAAGACCCACATGAAGCAACATCCTATAGACCAATATCACTACTCCCCGTGCTCTCCAAAATACTAGAAAAAGTAATATACACCCGACTAAAACCAATAATAGAGAAGGAAAAATTAATACCAGACCATCAATTTGGATTCAGAAACAAACACTCCACCATAGAACAAATGCACAGGCTCGTCAACGAAATAATACGCACAATAGAAAACAAACAATATTGTACAGCCCTATTCATGGACATAGAGAAAGCATTCGACAAAATAAACCACGAAAGCCTAATTCAAACAATCAAGAAACAATTCCCGGAAAAAATATACCAAATAATAAAATCATACATAAGCAACAGAACCTTCACAGTAAAAATCAAGGACGCACACTCCGAAGCAAAAGACATCAAAGCAGGTGTTCCACAAGGAAGCGTCCTAGGACCCATACTATACACACTATACACGGCCAACATTCCAACAACTACCAATAGCAAAATACTGACATTCGCGGACGACACAGCCGTGCTAGTCAGGCACACTAACCCTGTAACAGCAGCCACAATACTACAAGAGCACATCACAAAAATAGAAAAGTGGCTAGGACAAACAAATCAAAGTTAACCCTAACAAATGCAACCACATCACATTCACATTGAGAAAACAGATAACACCAAACATCTTCCTGAACGGCACGCAAATAACACAAACAAGGCAAGTCAAATACCTTGGACTTCACATAGATACACACTTCACATGGAAACAGCACATCAAATCAATAATAGACAAGATACAGATAGCAAGGAGACAAATGCACTGGCTAACAAGCCGAAAATCCAAACTAAGCACAGAAAACAAACTGAAAATATACAAAATAATCATAAAACCAATCTGGACATACGGAATTCCACTATGGGAAACAGCAGCAATGAGCCATATAAACAAAATAGAAACAATCCAAGCCAAAATCCTCAGAACAATAATAAACGCCCCGTGGTACGTTAGAAACGAGGACATACGGAAAGACCTGGGAATACCAACGGTCAAGGAGAAGATTAACAGACTCGCAACAAGATACAGAGTAAGGATAGAAACACACCCGAACCAGTTGGCAGCTGAAACGTGCAAACAACAAACATCGCAAGAAGACTGAAAAGGAAACACCTAATAGATCTCATAAAAGATATAACTTAGAAAAAACGAAGCTGGCACCCCGCTGGGGGTAGCCACTCACATGCTATATTTATTTTTATTTTATTTTTTTTTTCACCAATAAGATATAACACTTTACCAAATGTCCTTCAGGACAAATTGTAAGAAAAAAAAAACCAAAATAACATAAATTTGAAAGTGGGTAAAAACGCGAGTTTGCCAAACTGCAGAAAATCTAACTGAATTTGGAAGATTTTTGCATATGTCGTAGAAATCAACATTTTGAAGGACTTTTTGCTGGACATGCAGCTGCCTGTTGGGTAAAAATTTCATTTACATAAATATACTCGTTCCGGCATTTGGCAATCAAATCTAACGCATATACCATTACGGACACGCAATTATATCGATAATTTTTCATCATGGATACTATGTACCAGAATATATATGTATGCTGATTTATAGTTACATTAGAGGAAAAAGTTGCTCAAAATGTTATGCTTTATAACATATTTAAAAAATATTGAAATTTGAAATTCATGTTGGTTTCTATAGTTTTTCATTAGAATTACATACAGAATAATGCATATAATTTGATTATATATAAAATGGTATCAAAAGGACTACTGTACATACATTTACGACACGGTGTAAAATACGTAGTCGTCTTTAACATTAGTATAACAACATAGGTAGTATAAATTACCTAACTCACGGTTACTTCCTTAGGTAATTATGTATAACCTGGATTCATAATAATATCGATGCAGATGCTGGTTAAACCACTCAGGCAGTCAGCGAATGCTTTCTTCCAAATTCTTATGTGACTCTTGGCAACCGTCTACAATATAATATTTTTTTTTTTTTTATTTTGGTTATTTTACAATTTGTCCTTATGGACATTTGGTAAAGTGTTATATCTTATTGGTGAAGAAATAAAAAAATAAAATAAAAATAAATATAGCAGGTGGGTGGCTACCCCCAGCGGGGTGCCAGCTTCGTTTTTTCTAAGTTATATCTTTTATATACAATATAATATGAGATAAAAATTTGAATGTAATATATAAGATGTTTCCAGTACTTTCCTAGGTAGTCTTTGAAGGTACAGATATTAAGTGAATGCAAACAGAAAATGGAAAATAAAGAACATGAGAAGCTTGCCTACAGCATAGGTAAACACTTTGAATGTCGATATAGACCAGTTCCTAGAATGCATGATTTTTTTTTGCATTAGGATATTACTGTACGCGTGCCTTGTGTTTTATAGCATACCGTAGCGTTTACTGCCTTTGACTTTGATTTCTTCTATTTGTAAATTTCTATGGGTGTGATGGTACATCTCGTATAATGATGCATTTTCTATTACTTGTAGCACCTTATTTTCGAATTGCTGTAATATCTGCTCTCTGCAGGCGTATTCATTCAAAATAAAGGAGGATATCATTGCGTAGGCAAAGCTACTTCTCTCATAATACCATAAACATACGTTCAAAACAAGGAAAAGAGAGAGTCAAGATTTAAGAACGGAGGCTCGCCGATCTCGACTGTTCGATAGTATACAGTTACAATCGTAATACTTGGATTAAGATTTTAATGACTACATGTTCAAACAAGTCATTAGCATAAAAGACTCGTGTTTATGTCATAACGCAACCGCTCAGAAATCACCTTAGAATTAATGATTGAAAGAAGAAGATGGAGAGTATTGAAAGAGCGTGCGCCAAAATTACATCAGATACGCTTAGAGCAGTTTATATCCTTGTAGATACAAGCAGAGGTAAGCAGCGAGAACTCTAGATAGAAATATTAAAAACAACCGATACTGTTATGTCACGCGAGATGGTCCGTGCGACGTCACTCATGGTCTGGCCGCCAAGGCCTACACATCGTTACACTGACGCAATAAACCTAAGGAACCATCATAAACCGAATATTTTTAACTTAATCCCTATTCATATAAGTATTTGTAATTTATGGATGGTCTATTAAACGGTCCTTGGGTTTGTTACACGCTCTTACTAATTACAGAGAAATCGAATGTTTGCCTAACGAAATAACAGGTTTTTTATCCCATAAATAAAGACACCCATGAGCTACATCTGGAGGACACTTTCTCCTCATAGTTATTTCTTAACGTTGGCTATAACCAATGGGCATCGCGGATAGTAAGCCAAATTTTTCTACCGAAAAGTGTAAACAACGAATCCGTGTTCTTAGTTCAAAAGAGCATACCCACACCGAGCTTTGCTCCATAATAGTACGAGACGAGTCTATTATGGTTCTACAAATTTTCGGGCAGTCAAGTCAACTACTGATCTTCAAATCTTCGGGCAGTCAAGTCAAATATTGTTCTTCAACATATCAAATCGAGTAAAATACTGTTCTATTCTTTTAATATTCGAATAGTCAAATACTGTACTTTCCATCAAGACGAAGTCAACAAACCCCTCATCAAATAACAGGATATCGCCATCACTACAGTCTACGCGACAACAAGTGTTGTAAGTTATTGTAAATATATATATTATAGAACTGTAGACTATAGTTTTCTTACATAATAAATCTGTTAAAAGATTCTATGCCAGGTCTATATATCATTCAGTGGGTACTTGCAAGATGGGATATAATTCGGATCCATCAGCTATAATAGACCCTCGGCTTTGAGTTTACGGAGTCACCGGACTTCGAGTCATAGACGGCTCCATTATGCCAAACATAGTCAGTGGTAATACCAATGCTCCGATCATAATGATCGCAGAGAAGGGTTCCGATATGATAGAGGAATGGTTGATGAAACGGAGTTGAGAGTGAATAATTTTTTTTGTAGTATTTTGAATGATGAGTGAACAATTTTTGCAAATTAATGTACATCGACTGTTATTGTTTATTATATAATGGAAACTTATAATTATTAACTCAAAATAAATTTTCATCATATAATATGTATAGCAGAATTTGAGTCAGAATATATTCATTTCATCAAATGAAAATCAAGTAAGTTAAATTTTAACAAGTGCAAATTAATCCGTTAAAATTGTGTTTATCCTAGCTTATCGGGGAACAAACGGTTAAAAAAGTAAGAGTTCTCCGATTTCCTATTACATACCTTTGGTGTTATAATTCATTGATTTTAGTGCTGTTGGATTTCAGAGCATAAGAAAAACATAACATCGATGAAGAAAAATTGTTACAGAAATTCATTGCTACATTTTGTAATATATTTCCTTCGTCCTCTAGACATAGGTCGCAAGCTTATTGTGGTATATAAAGTAGTATATTGTATAAGCATAGTATATACGGTAATAGGAGATACTATAGATAATCGTAGTATGAAAATTATCGATATTCTTATCCTCAAAAAAATGAGCCTCGCGTAAATTATTAAGCGTATTGATTTCCCTTTAGACTCTGAGAATATAGTTTATAAATATGTGACCCATACACTTTATTTAATAATGTACATGCATGTATGATATATCTGTGAAAGAAATTTTTAAAAACTTTTTATGATTTTGAAGTTATTCAGTTTAATATTAGAAATTTCTTTGCTCGTCCGTGTAATTTTTTAAATGCGTACGTCTAGAATACAGTATAAAGCATCCACGAAATGGCATGCTTCTTTAGTAAATACATAATCGCCTTGTTGTTGTTTACGAATAGAGGACGCTAATGTCAATATTGAATTTCTATGTCGGTATGGTAGGTACGCTGGGTTACGAAGATTTCTAATATAATTTGTATATTCCTATACCAAGTCTGTGTCTGCGATTCCTCGATGACGGAATCGCAATAAGTTCTTGTATACGCTAATGAGGAACGGCTAGAGTATTTGGCCACTTGGCGCAGTACTTGTATTGAGGATAACTCAACGTACAAGAAATGAACTAGTGTTGTTCAAAAACTTTTTTACCTGCACCCACAATGAAATTTTGAGCAATACGTTTTGTACATTCATGCCTGTAAAGCACATGCTGGAAAGATCATCGAGATGGGTAAATATTGCTATGAGCTACAAATGGTTAAAATTTTTCAGAATCAAAGTTTTTCACGACATTCGACTTATAACTAATAAATCTACACCTTTCGATAGCAGTCACTGCTTTGTGCATCAATCAACTGCGATGACATTTTCAGTATGTATATAACTCTCATAAATCTTCAAGATGTATTGTTTAAAGTTCAATTACAGCAGCAGATAAAAAAGTTGTAAAGAATGACCTTTATTTTTCTTTCCGATTCGGCCCAATTGCAACTTTCAACAAATTTTTAGACATTATCTAATAAACCCGTTCTTCTAATATTTAAAGAAAAACTTCAATCTTTCGGTCCAATTTTACGAAAGTTACTCTGTTTTACTCAATATCCGAATATACATACATATGAATACGTATTAATGCCGGTTACTGTATTCTACTTTTATTTTGTCTACGAGAAATATCCATTGCGCAAATTTATCCAACCGCATGAAGTAACTTTATCATACTTATGTCAATTTGAACATTGATCATATTATCGATACCTGACCTACTCAGGGTCTAATTTTCGGACACTAGTTGGCATATCGAAATTCTCCGCCAATATTAAAATTATAAAGCGAGAAGATCTCCAGATAAGGGTGCCAGTATGTCCGAGCTAATCTTAAGAACTATTCAGCCGGTTTCATTAATTCTTTCACCGTTGGAAAGATCGTCTTAGCCAAATAGAGGTAGGCTATATTTTATTGCGTTTGTTCCTCAGTGTTCAAGGAAGCGAACAATGATCATTAATACACAAATCGGACTAATGCTACTAGGACAATCGACAAGCATTGCAGTCATGATAAAAATTGTTCCATTCCTCCACCATGGTGGTGAAGAGCTACACGGCAGATAACTGGAGTGAGAGCAATGCGATAATTGGCCTAACGATGAAATCTGACATATACGTAGCTTACGTGTTGATTTACAAGTTATTTATCGTGGATAATATGACTGTTTGAAGGGATGCATGAGGTTACGGGTGAGATTACAGGTGACAAGCGATCCAGTGTCGCATTGTCACAAAACACAGATTTTGTTTAATGGATCCGATCATCAAATGGTAAAGAGATTAGTGCCCTTTTGGTAAACGGACTGTGAAAGACAGCACGACACTTACTCCATATAGTTGGAAGCGAAAAGCATCAACAAAATTGCACTTTTAACATGTACAGAAAGATGTTGCTTTTAATATTGTGCTTTATCACTAGAATCTGAGAAGACGTTTCATTTCTACAATTTTTCATCAAAAATAATAAAGAATGATAAATATAATATTGAATGTACTAAATGGGCTCACGTACGACATATGATACATACAGTTACGAGAAATGCAATAACGACATGTAACTTCGATATTATTATATAGTGTTAATTAACTGCTATTTCATTTTCAAACAAATTCACTGCTATTTCGTTACTTAATTATGTACTGTATAGATTATTTAATCTATAATTATTTCGTTATATAATAAGCATATTTACTTTATTTCTAGCTTCGTAAATTCTTTATTGCGAAATACTTCTGTCTCATGAGCAAAGGATGTTGTCAGGATTAAAGAGGCTGAAGTAGAACGCGAGAATCATTTAGGAAAAAATAATGCGAAAGGACAATCTGAAAAGTAAGCCGAGCGTTCGAACCCTCGCGTATTCTTGCATTATACGATATAGAATAAGCTTTCTTCCGAATACTTCTATGTCCATAGGAGGACGCCTACAACATAGAATGAGGTAGAACCTAGAATATAATATATCATATGTTGTGGATCTTTTGATATGTACACTTTGAAGACATACATGTTAACCGTATGCACATAGAAGATAGAAAATAGAAATCGTGGAAGAGTTAACTGCAGCATAGCGTAAACATTTCGAGTGTCATGAGCTGTTTCTGCATTGCAATATTATCCTATATTTATTGACTTTTATTTAAATTTCGTTTATTAGTAAATCTCTTTGATGAAATTGCACCTCTCGTACAGTGGTGAGTTTTCTATAATTCGCCCTGCTTTATTTTTTAACTGCTGTAGCATCTGTTTTTTGCGCGGGGATCCATTCAACCGAAACGAGAATATCACCACGCAGAAAAGTATAGCTGTCCCAGATCTGTCAGAGCATTATTCCGACACTCTTTGGAGAAACATGAAGAGGTAAATGGCGAAAACTATGAATAGCAACACTAGAAGTAACTGATACAATTACACTCGATGCTTTGTCTGATTTGCGGTATAGCATGAACTCGAAGTTACTTAATTACTGATCATTGAATTGTGCTTCTTATTGGCAAGAATGTGGTACATACATGAAAAATATAAAATAATTCGTTTAAAACATTCTTGAATACAACAATTTCGGATCGAGTCATTTCAAATAACAGTTATTATTTTATCGTCCACATTTATGAGCAATACATATCTTAGCATTCACTTGATTGACTTTTTATCGTGAGAAATATTCTGAAGATATGTATAAACTACATTAGAAACACGCATATATTTGTTTGATATATATTTATATGTTCCTCGTTGCATTTAGGCTATGTTGCAGAATAATTAATCAAGATCGAGTATTCAAGAGGTCACTAGCAAAAAAGTAATTTTGGAGTTTCTGCTTTTTTATACGCCAGCCTGTATATTTGTAGTGATAGTGGGCTACTGCGAGTGTGTAGAGTGAGACAGGTTCTGCTGCGGGTGTAGTTGTCGATGTACTGCAGCATTTTTACTCTCATTTTTGATGTCGCGGAAGAAAGGTGGGTCTCTGATCGCCGGTATCTGAATCCGAGTTTCGAACATTTGTTACCTAAGGTGCTAGCCACTGCCCTGCCGTCGTCCGACATTAGGTAGTGTTGAGTGGTGATATTTCTACTGTTTAGTGCTGTCACAGAAGCATTCTGCAAGTAAGCAGTCTGCTTACTGTGCATTTGATCGGTGAACTCTCATTTGGCACTTCATTTAGCGTTCAATCCACGTACGTATTCTCAAACTATCCGTATTTTCGCTAATATTCGATTCTTTCGTTATTTCTGATCTTCTACATCTTAAGACATGACATTCACGTGTACGTTTGCTAATATCTGATAGCTTTATTCGCCATTTGTGTGTATGTCACTTATATTTCAAACTAATTTTCAGGAAAGGCTACATGTCAATGATTTAGATGATATCGAAATATTTCATCAAAATTCACATTTCGCACCACTTTGTCCTATGTCTATGTATCACGATCACTTGACATTAGTTTTCGAGTTAAAAAGAAATTTATGTTTCGTACGTATTATTCAGCAATTCGTTTTACAAATCTTTCTTCTGTAAAGAATTTTTCAGTGGCGGTAGAGTAATTTATTACATTGTTGACCAATTGAAGATCGGTTGAAAGATACAACAGTCCAAATTGTCAATCAATTTATTGAGCATTATTTTACGCCAATGGTTATAAATTCAGCCGGACTGATGACCCATTTTTTGTTGTTGTATAAAATTAATAATTGCCATTTCTGCACTAGTGAGTTAAGCTTTGTTCGAAAGATTTGGCCACCTGCCCTAGAACTTATTAGAATCGTAATGAAAATTTAATCGAAGTATTCTGTTAATAAGACTAAAACTAAGACCGAGTGGCGTCTATAGGTATAGGAGAAAGAACAATCAAAGACCCAAAACCGTCCGACGGAGCAAATGAAGAATTAGTATATAAGTAAAACACGATCGGTTGGACATTTCTGTATCATTATATTAATATTTACTGAATATTTAACATGCTCCATATCGAAGCTGTTTAACGAAACTTTCTTTGAGTGTACTATGTACCCATTAATCGTAAAAAGCAACTGATTTCAGATGTGTACTGATTTAATGGTCGTATCTCGCACGTTAAAGTACGTTTTTCCCTGACGAGGTCATGATCTTTTTGTGGAAGAGATATAGTATGCAAATTGTATGTATGCAAATTTTCATTCAAATTAGACTGTGTAAGGAAAATTGTACCATGGTTGAAAGGTACACGTTCCCATTTTGATCTTTTGTAAGCAGAAATTAAATTAGCTTCGCTTGTTAAACATACATGCTTTTATTAATCTTCTGTCAAGAACAAATTTACAAGAACAAATATTTATTTGTTTATTTTATTTATCAAAGACGAAATATTAACTGGGTAAAATCGTAATACATTCACAAATTGAGTACTGGTTTGAAAATTGTCTCGAAATTTTTTTCCTATGTATGCACATTAATTGAAAGAGGCATTATACAAGAGAGGAGCATCCAAATGTATTTATTACTGATTGCCTGTTATTTCGTCTTATCATGCGAATAAAGATTATTAGAAAGGTATCAAGTCTTATTATTACAGGTTGATAAGGGATACCGGAGAAGCAAAAAATGGATGTCGTAAAGAATATTCTCGGAGGATTGCAATCAGAAACGATCGCATCGGTGCTTTCGGCGCTCTTAAGCGTGTCGTTATATGCCATGTACTTGATTGTTAATTACTCAGCGACGAATATTCCATCTAAATTATTATTGCCGTCTTACGATTTCATAGTTGTAGGTGGTGGTTCTGCGGGTATGTTTTTTTGATGCTATCGACACAAATTCCATGAGAAACCTAATAAAAATGTGACAGAGACAAACATAACTGTGTGTTTCCGTGGAAAAAGGAATGATTCTATTTCTTATGTAGTATGTTAATGACGTTGTGCGTCCTTGTGCAAATTGGCGTGCAAATTTTAACTTCCTATTGCCTACATATAAACGAATTTCAAATATATTTTGTAAACATATTTTAGGTTTTTCATGAAATCCGAATTGTAGTATCAATAAATTTTGAATTTGAACTACCAACTTTTCATATAAAAATATTTCAAACATTTAAATTAATTAACTTTTTCTTATTACGTATGTTCTATAATACTCTACCAATTTACGTGATTACAGGAGCTGTCTTGGCGAGTCGTTTGTCCGAGATAGAGGATTGGAACGTACTTCTCTTGGAAGCAGGTGGAGATGGAAGCATTATATATGATATTCCTCTACTTGCCACTGCTCTGCAGCTCACCGAGATCGATTGGAAATACACGACGGAACCCAATGAAAATTATTGTAGAGGTATTTAATATCTAAAAACACTAGCGCATACATCATTTTACATCCTATAAAATATGAATACCAGAGTTACCCAATAAGTCTGTATGAGGAAATTTTCTTTTTCAACATTAATAGAAACATACATGTATCTTTAGCAAAATTAATACAGATTTTTTCTTAAATAGTTAAATAATTGTGTAGATACATTTAGCTTAACTAATATTGTTTGAATTATACTGACCTATATATGGAATATTTAGGTACATTTATGTAGTTCTAACGTTTACCCACAAACATTAATGGGCGAATGATCTTATCGTCAAACCCAAAGAGATATAAACTCAGATCAATCACCAACCAGCATTAATAATCGATTACGAATTATTTGCATCGCCTTTCATGTACTTTATCGCAAATTCTGCCTACAGCGATGGAGGAGGGTCGTTGCCTGTGGCCACGTGGCAAAGTGATCGGAGGCAGCAGCACGATAAACTACATGCTATATGTTCGTGGTAACAAAAAAGATTACGACATCTGGGAACAACTAGGCAATCCAGGATGGTCCTACAAGGACGTCCTAAGTTATTTCAAAAAATCGGAAGACAATCAGAATCAGAACTACGCCAAGACTCCGTATCATTCGAGAGGGGGTTATCTAACTGTCGATGAATCACGATGGCACACACCACTGGCAGATGCGTTCCTTGAAGCAGGACGAGAAATGGGTTACGAGAATAGAGACGTTAATGGAGAACGGCAGACTGGCTTTATGATTCCTCAGGGGACCGTTAGACATGGGAGCCGGTGTTCCACGGCGAAGGCCTTCCTGCGGCCGGCCAGCGCGCGTAAGAATTTACACGTCGCTATGCAAGCACATGTTACGAAAATTTTAATAGATCCGCTGTCAAAGAGGGCTTACGGTGTAGAGTTCCATAGAGACGGAAGGACGCTGCGCGTTCGTGCCAACAAAGAGGTGATAGTTTCCGCAGGAACTATCAATAGCCCTCAGTTACTGATGTTGTCCGGGATAGGACCTGGACAACACTTAGCGGAACACGGGATACCAGTGATTCAGAATTTAAGTGTGGGTCATAATCTTCAAGACCATGCAATTGTGGGAGGCATTACGTTTTTGGTAAATAAACCAGTATCGTTGTTAGAGAGTAGGTTGTACGATATTCGACATGTGCTAGAATACGTCATATCTGGAGCCGGTCCTTTCACTGAGCTAGGAGGTGTCGAAGGACTAGCTTTTATCAATACGAAATACGCGAATGCCTCCGACGATTTTCCAGACATGGAACTGCATTTTCTGCCATTGAGTCAGAACGCCGACGGCGGAAGAATTTTAAGAAAGATTTACGGTGTGAGTAGAGAATACTACTATACTGTATTTAGGGAGTTTCTTAATAAGGACGCATGGACCGTGCTTCCTACGCTCATAAGACCGAAAAGTAAAGGTGTTATCAAGCTTCGAAGCAACAATCCCTTCCATCATCCGTTGATTTATCCCGGGTACTACGAAAACCCGGAAGATATGGCGACAATGGTAGAAGGAATTAAGTTTGTGGTCGAGATGAGTAAAACTGCACCACTTAGACGTTATGGCAGCAACTTATTACCGGTACAATATCCTGGCTGCGAAAATGTTCCTATTTTTACCGATCCATACTGGGAGTGCATAATCAGATTCCTTACCACGACTTTATATCATCCAGTGGGTACTTGCAAGATGGGGCCTAATTCGGATCCATCAGCTGTAGTAGACCCTCTACTTCGAGTTTACGGAGTCACCGGACTTCGAGTCATAGACGGCTCCATTATGCCAAACATAGTCAGTGGTAATACCAATGCCCCTACTATCATGATCGCAGAGAAGGGTTCCGATATGATAAAAGAAGAATGGTTGATGAAACGGAGTTGAGAGTGAATAATTTTTTTTGTAGTATTTTGAATGATGAGTGAACAATTTTTGCAAATTAATGTACATCGACTGTTATTGTTTATTATATAATGGAAACTTATAATTATTAACTCAAAATAAATTTTCATCATATAATATGTATAGCAGAATTTGAGTCAGAATATATTCATTTCATCAAATGAAAATCAAGTAAGTTAAATTTTAACAAGTGCAAATTAATCCGTTAAAATTGTGTTTATCCTAGCTTATCGGGGAACAAACGGTTAAAAAAGTAAGAGTTCTCCGATTTCCTATTACATACCTTTGGTGTTATAATTCATTGATTTTAGTGCTGTTGGATTTCAGAGCATAAGAAAAACATAACATCGATGAAGAAAAATTGTTACAGAAATTCATTGCTACATTTTGTAATATATTTCCTTCGTCCTCTAGACATAGGTCGCAAGCTTATTGTGGTATATAAAGTAGTATATTGTATAAGCATAGTATATACGGTAATAGGAGATACTATAGATAATCGTAGTATGAAAATTATCGATATTCTTATCCTCAAAAAAATGAGCCTCGCGTAAATTATTAAGCGTATTGATTTCCCTTTAGACTCTGAGAATATAGTTTATAAATATGTGACCCATACACTTTATTTAATAATGTACATGCATGTATGATATATCTGTGAAAGAAATTTTTAAAAACTTTTTATGATTTTGAAGTTATTCAGTTTAATATTAGAAATTTCTTTGCTCGTCCGTGTAATTTTTTAAATGCGTACGTCTAGAATACAGTATAAAGCATCCACGAAATGGCATGCTTCTTTAGTAAATACATAATCGCCTTGTTGTTGTTTACGAATAGAGGACGCTAATGTCAATATTGAATTTCTATGTCGGTATGGTAGGTACGCTGGGTTACGAAGATTTCTAATATAATTTGTATATTCCTATACCAAGTCTGTGTCTGCGATTCCTCGATGACGGAATCGCAATAAGTTCTTGTATACGCTAATGAGGAACGGCTAGAGTATTTGGCCACTTGGCGCAGTACTTGTATTGAGGATAACTCAACGTACAAGAAATGAACTAGTGTTGTTCAAAAACTTTTTTACCTGCACCCACAATGAAATTTTGAGCAATACGTTTTGTACATTCATGCCTGTAAAGCACATGCTGGAAAGATCATCGAGATGGGTAAATATTGCTATGAGCTACAAATGGTTAAAATTTTTCAGAATCAAAGTTTTTCACGACATTCGACTTATAACTAATAAATCTACACCTTTCGATAGCAGTCACTGCTTTGTGCATCAATCAACTGCGATGACATTTTCAGTATGTATATAACTCTCATAAATCTTCAAGATGTATTGTTTAAAGTTCAATTACAGCAGCAGATAAAAAAGTTGTAAAGAATGACCTTTATTTTTCTTTCCGATTCGGCCCAATTGCAACTTTCAACAAATTTTTAGACATTATCTAATAAACCCGTTCTTCTAATATTTAAAGAAAAACTTCAATCTTTCGGTCCAATTTTACGAAAGTTACTCTGTTTTACTCAATATCCGAATATACATACATATGAATACGTATTAATGCCGGTTACTGTATTCTACTTTTATTTTGTCTACGAGAAATATCCATTGCGCAAATTTATCCAACCGCATGAAGTAACTTTATCATACTTATGTCAATTTGAACATTGATCATATTATCGATACCTGACCTACTCAGGGTCTAATTTTCGGACACTAGTTGGCATATCGAAATTCTCCGCCAATATTAAAATTATAAAGCGAGAAGATCTCCAGATAAGGGTGCCAGTATGTCCGAGCTAATCTTAAGAACTATTCAGCCGGTTTCATTAATTCTTTCACCGTTGGAAAGATCGTCTTAGCCAAATAGAGGTAGGCTATATTTTATTGCGTTTGTTCCTCAGTGTTCAAGGAAGCGAACAATGATCATTAATACACAAATCGGACTAATGCTACTAGGACAATCGACAATCATTGCAGTCATGATAAAAACTGTTCCATTCCTCCACCATGGTGGTGAAGAGCTACACGGCAGATAACTGGAGTGAGAGCAACGCGATAATTGGCGTAACGATGAAATCTGACATATACGTACTTTACGTGTTGATCTCTTTTTTATAATATTAGTCGGAAGTGAGTGAAAGCGCCAGTTGGTGTGAGCGTTAGTGGACAATGTAGAAGCACTGACTTGATTACAATTTTGATGATTTTTGGACATCTTATAGAAATTAACACTTTGAAGGACAATATGCTGTAAATGTAACAGTTAGTCAACTAGAAATTTCAAATCATTGTCTTCGTTCCGGCAGGGTTAAGTTGGGGTTAGGTTGGGATTTGGTTTCGGCAATCAATTCCATCGCGTACGCTATTACAGACGCACCATTGTATGCAGAACGCACTGTGGTGGTATTCATTGTTTTCCCCGAATATCTCAGATACTATGACCGACTGTTACATGTAGGTTCTGTGATGTCGTAAATTTAAATAGTTCCTTTTAGGGGCGTAAATTTAGCCAACGCTCGAACCGCGTTGAGTGCACTCGTTCCCGTCCGATCACAAAAGTTAAGCAACGCTGGGCACGGATAGTACTTAGAAAGGTGACCGCTAGGAAACTCCGTGTGGTGTTGATTTTTTTCACAAGGAGATCAGCCCAGTATTTGAACTGGCTGAGGAGATGACGAGAGCAGTAATTGCCCGAAGATGAAGATACAACGGGGCATGAAAGGACAACCCTGATGACTGCCGGCAGGTATTACCGGGGTTGTCTGTCCTCAAAGCAGAGGAAGAAGGAGGAGGAGTTTTTAGTGGGTATGGCAACAACATCGGCCCGAGTCCCACATAACCCAGTGATGCGGGTCACTGGGCATGCGTAACAGCATTTTCCCCTCCCCATGCAAAAAAAAAAGGCGTAAATTTTTTAATAGTTGGATCGGCTGAAAGTGCTTGAATGTTTGACACATGACTTAAAGTTGCCAAGTTACTTATCGTGGATAATATGACTGTTTGAAGGGATGCATGAGGTTGCGGGTGAGTTTACAGGTGACAAGCGATCCAGTGTCGCATTGTCAAAAAATACATATTTTGTCTAATGGATCCGATCATCAAATGGTAAAGAGATTAGTGCCCTTTTGGTAAGCTGACTGTGAAAGACAGCACGACACTTACTCCATATAGTTGGAAGCGAAAAGCATCAACAAAATTGCACTTTTAACATGTACAGAAAGATGTTGCTTATAACGTTGTGCTTTATCACTAGAATCTGAGAAGACGTTCCATTTCTACAATTTTTCATCAAAAATACATAGAGAATGATAAATGTAATATAGTATGTACTAAATGGGCTCACGTACGACATATGATACATACAATTACGATGTATCATAAATGCAATTACGACATATAACTTCGATATTATTATAAAAGTGTATATAGTGTTAATTATCTGCAATTTCGTTACGTAATTATGTACCGTATAGATTATTTTATCTATAATTGTTTCGTTGCATAATAAGCATATTTACTTTATTTCTAGCTTCGTAAATTCTTTATCCCGAAATACTTCTTTCTCGTGAAAGGATGTTGTCAGAATTATAGAGGCTGAAGTAAAACGCGAGAATCACTTACGAAAAAACAATGCGAGAGAACAATCAGAAAAGTAAATCGAGCGTTCGAACACTCGCTTATTCTTGCATGAAAAGATATAGAATAAGCTTCCTTCCGAATACTTCTTTGTCAATAGGAGGACGCCTACAACATAAAATGAGGTAGAACCTAGAATATAATATATATTTTTTGTATCTTTTGATATGTACACTTTGAAGACATAGATGTAAACCGAATGCACATAGAAGATAGAAAATAGAAATCGTGGAAGATTTAACTGCAGCATAGCGTAAACATTTCGAGTGTCATGAGCTGTTTCTGCATTACGATATTATCGTACGCGTGCATTGCGTCGTGTGGCATATTTATTCACTGTGATTTAAATTTCTTTTATCAGTAAATCTCTTTGATGAAATCGCACCTCTCGTACACTGCTGAGTTCTCTATAATTCGCCCTGCCTTATTTTTGAACTGCTGTAGTATCTGTTTTTTGCGCGCGTATCCATTCAACAGAAACGAGGATATCACCCCGCCGAAATGTATAGCTGTGCGAGATCTGCCAGAGCATTATTCCTACACTCTTTGGAGAAACATGAAGAGCTAAATGGCGAAAACTATGAATAGCAACACTAGAAGTAACTGATACAATTACACTCGATGCTTTGTCTGATTTGCGGTATAGCATGAACACGAAGTTACTTAATTACGGATCATTGAATTGTGCTTCTTATTGGCAAGAATGTGCGACATACATGAAAGATATAAAATAATTCGTTTAAAATATTCTTTAACACAACAATTACGTATGGAGTCATTTCAAATAACAGTTGTTATTTTATCGTCCACATTTATGAGCAATACATATCTTAGCATTCACTTGACTGACTTTTTATCGTAAGAAATATTCTCAAGACATGTATAAACTACATAAGAAACACGCATATATTTGCTTGATGTATATTTATATGCTCTTCGTTGCATTTAGCCTATGTTGCAGAATGATTGATCTAGATTGAGTATTCAAGAGATCGCTATCAGGAAAGTGATGTTGGAGTATATTTGTGATGATAGTGGGCTACTGCTAGTGTGTAGGGTGAGACACATTCTGCTGCGGGTGTAGATTTCGCTGCTGGAGTACTACTGTATTTTTCATCTCATTTTTGATACCGCGGAAGAAAAATCGGACTGTGATCGCCGGGATTTGAATCCTGGTTCCGAACGTGACCTAAGGCTCTATCTACTGCGCTGCTGTCACGAATCAACTTTCTTTTTTGCCATGTGGTACGCCAGATGTGACGGTCCTTGCGAGATTCCCCGTAGTCCGGACGCCAAGACCTATCCATTGTTCTAGTAACTCGCAGCAGGCCTAAGAAGACGACATAAACCGAATCTGTTCAGTTTCAGTTTTCTTCACTTAAACATTTTCGGTTTACAGATGGTCCTTATGTTTGTTGCACTCGACTCTTACCTAATACGGAGAAAGCGGGTGCCTGGCAAGATAAAACTTTTCCCATAAACAAGGATGCCCACGAGCCATATCTAGCTCTCCTTGTCTTTACTACCTAATTCATTGACCAATGGGCATCGCGGATCGTTACCCTCACTTTTCCACCAAAAAGTGTGGACAACGAATCCGCGTTCTGAGTTCCAAAGGGAACACCCACACCGAGCTTTCTTCTTTGATGGTACGAGACCGTTCAAACAGTTCCATTTCTAATTCCAATTCAGTTACAATATTGACCTTTGTAATAAAACACTAAGTCTAAAGAATAAAGACTATTCTACAAATCAACAGTTGCGTAATTATTTAAAAATTACGCGACATTTTGGCGATCCACTGCCAGGATCCATTCGCTTCAGTGAAGACGAAATTACGATTTCGGCGTACGCGCATCATTGAAGATTGAAGGATCAGCGGACCACTGCGAATCTTTGCTACTACGAAGCCTTGCAGCAACTTTCAACGTTCCACTACGGTGAAACTAGACGAGAGGACTACGGTCAGCGCAGAGCAAGCCGAATAAGATTCGGAATCCAAGAACAACCAGAGAGGAAACATCCCAGAGACTCCTCGACGGCAATAGCTACTACGGTAAGCTACAAAAAGAAAAAAAAATAAATTCATTTTCGCGTTACCGTGCGAGAAAACCAAACGTTTCGAACTCGAATAATTCAGACTCGATAAGCTTGATTGGAATCATGTCCGTGCCGCAAAAGAACAAAAAGGAAACCGCTCCGGTAACCGAAGTTACGGACAATTCGATTCGTGCCACACTCGACGCGATATTGAAACAAAACGCACTTATTATACAACGTCTGGAAGAATTGGACAATAAAGACAAGAAGCGTGCGGCAGAGATTGAAGTGCTAAACGACAAAATCTTGAAAATTATGATAGGACACAACGTTATACGGAACCAAGCTCTCTGATTACCGTGGACGAAGTTACTACCGTGAGAGACAGAACTCCACCACCGTCCGCTCCAATTCAATCAGAAGCAGATAACTACCTCTCCTACGAAGATCGTTCACCGCAATTCGCCTCTCCGAGGTTACGGGCCAAAGACGCGGTCGCATGTTTACCACAGCTAAACGGCGAAGACGATATCGGAGTGGAAGAGTTCATACGTGAAGTGCGCGAAGTGCGAGCATTGTGTTGTGAACCGGCAGTGTTGCTCAAGATGATCAAGTTCGGTAAAATTACTGGTAAAGCCGCAATGGCCATTTGCAATGTACCAATCCGCGAATACGCGACGAAATAAGACGAAACGTAGCCACCCAAGCCTCCATTAGGGAACAACAAGATCAGCTACGCGAAACGATACAGGGACACGACGAAAGCGTTCAGAGCTACATTATCAGGTTCCGCAGAGTGCTTAATAAACTACAGTGTAGTGTAACGAACGAGTACTATGACGAAATCAGTAGGCGTACAATGAACGACAGAATCTTAGGAGACTCCGTAACAGACTTCATCCGAGGGCTAAAACCCGAAATAGGACGGATATTACTCGGTTATCCACCGTACAACATCGCCGAAGCCGAAAAGAGAGCCTCCGAGATCGAGCGATACTTCAGGGAAGATCGAAATCGACAACCAAGACCAAGGAACTTCCAGCAAGCCGAACGAATGCCACTCGCCCAAAGGACTCAAATGAAATGTTTGAAGTGTAACCGAATCGGACACTTCTCTAGTCAATGTAGAAATTATCAAACACCCAGTCAATTTCCGAGACCACCGGCAGTCCACAATCTCGAGACACACAAGGAATAAACAGAGGAACAAATAGACCAGACATACGAATTAACGCCACAACAGGAAGACTACCCACAGTACTTTTACGATCCGACGGACAACGATATGCTTTATCAATGGTGGTGAGTGCCCAGCCAAAATAACCAATTTTATCGAAAAGTCAAACACGAATTATTTAAAATGTAATACTAGAAAAAAAGATATTTTTGTTACTATGAACATATAAAATCCGTTGAATAACGATTATTATATTTCCAATATTGCGTATATTTCTCGAAAAATTTCTAGAGCTATTGATACATTATGTACATTACATTGGTGCGGTATAAAAAGAGTATACATAAAGTTCCATACTCTAGAAGCATTTAACAAGCAAATAATTTTACATTATGGATATTGATGGATATTTGTTCTTTTAGTATTTACAGATAAGTTAACATTACAAGGACATTGTTTTAGGATTTTATTTTCACTCAAATCTTTAAGCGTTGTATATTCTAGAATATTATTAGTTGATGCAATCATACAACAGAAATTTTTGTTTTATATCAAAATATTTAATATTATTTAGCATAAAATCAACTAAAGTTGTCAGGTATTGTTAATAAATTTGAATTTTTATATTATCCATCATTCTAAGACAAACTGTATAGTTTAAATCATTGTTAATTAGTTATTTTGGGAACAATTATAAGTTGGTAACATATTATTTGTACAATTTCAATGTCAACATAGAAATAACAAAATTTTAGTTGATAGATTATCATAAGATAATGATCATATATTCTCAAAGAAGATACATTCTATTAATGAGTTAAGTACTATACTGCCACAGTAATATTAGTACTTTATTTATTTTAAGTTCCGTTTTTTTTTTATAACGATCATAAAAGACACAAACTTGATGTGGAATGGTTGGGACCGTACACGATTGATAAAGTATGTAATCCACTATCTAATTCAAGAAAAAAAAAAAAAATATATACACGGCAATCGTTTAAAACCCTACTTTCCAGGTCGACACTTCTCTTTGCCAGAATAACAATTTATGTATCAATCTAACCTTCTCTTTTCGCCGAAATGAAATCTTAAGTTAACAGTCCCACCAACACCCAACACCTGTACCTCAACCAATACATGCCACCCCAAAGAGAAGAGGAATCAGCTGCAATTTCAAACCACATCGAGTGCGATTTCACAAAGGGCCTCCTGAAGAAAACTTGAGGGACCGAGTTCAATCTAAGGAGGGGGGAATGTCACGAATCAACTTTCCTTTTTGCCATGTGGTACGCCAGATGTGACGGTCCTTGCGAGATTCCCCGTAGTCCGGACGCCAAGACCTATCCATTGTTCTAGTAACTCGCAGCAGGCCTAAGAAGACGACATAAACCGAATCTGTTCAGTTTCAGTTTTCTTCACTTAAACATTTTCGGTTTACAGATGGTCCTTATGTTTGTTGCACTCGACTCTTACCTAATACGGAGAAAGCGGGTGCCTGGCAAGATAAAACTTTTCCCATAAACAAGGATGCCCACGAGCCATATCTAGCTCTCCTTGTCTTTACTACCTAATTCATTTACCAATGGGCATCGCGGATCGTTACCCTCACTTTTCCACCAAAAAGTGTGGACAACGAATCCGCGTTCTGAGTTCCAAAGGGAACACCCACACCGAGCTTTCTTCTTTGATGGTACGAGACCGTTCAAACAGTTCCATTTCTAATTCCAATTCAGTTACAATATTGACCTTTGTAATAAAACACTAAGTCTAAAGAATAAAGACTATTCTACAAATCAACAGTTGCGTAATTATTCAAAAATTACGCGACACTGCCATCGTCCGACACCAGTTAGTGTTGTGTGGTGGTATTTCTACTGTCGAGTACTGTCACAGAAGCATTCGTCTCCTTACTTTGCATTTGATCGGTGTACTTACATATAGCACTACAGTTATCGTTCAATCCACGTACGTATTCCAAAACCTTCCGTATTTTCGCTAATATTTGAATCTTTCGTTATTTCTGATCTTCTACATCTTAAGTATAACATTCATTCATTCATTACATTCATTCCTATTTCAAATAAATTTTCAGGAAAGGCTACATGTCATCAATTTGCATGATACCGAGGTATTTCGTCACAATTCACATTCCGGACCACTTCGTCGTATGTCTATGTATCACGATCACTTGACATTAGTTTCCAAGTTAAAAAAGAAATTTATGTTTAGTACGTTTTATTCAGCAATTCGTTTTACAAATGTTTCTTCTGTAAGCAATTTTTCAGTGGCGGTAGAGTTATTTGTTACATTATTGACCAATTGAAGATCGGTTGAAAGATTCAATAGTTCATATGTCAATCAATTTTTTGAGCATTATTTTACGCCAATGGTTATAGATTCAGCCGGACTTGTAACCCAATCTTTGTGTTTGTATATAATTAAAAAATGCTATCTCTGCACTAGTGAGTTAAGCTTTGTTCGAAAGATTTGGCCGCCTGCCCTAGAACTTATTATAATCGTAATGAAAATTTAATCGAAGTATTCTGTTACTAAGACTAAAACTAAGACCGAGTGGCGTCTATAGGTATAGGAGAAAGAACAATCAAAGACCCAAAACCGTCCGACGGAGCAAATGAAGAATTAGTATATAAGTAAAACACGATCGGTTGGACATTTCTGTATCATTATATTAATATTTACTGAATATTTAACATGCTCCATATCGAAGCTGTTTAACGAAACTTTCTTTGAGTGTACTATGTACCCATTAATCGTAAAAAGCAACTGATTTCAGATGTGTACTGATTTAATGGTCGTATCTCGCACGTTAAAGTACGTTTTTCCCTGACGAGGTCATGATCTTTTTGTGGAAGAGATATAGTATGCAAATTGTATGTATGCAAATTTTTATTCAAATTAGACTGTGTAAAGAAAATTGTACTATGGTTGAAGGGTACAGATTCCAATTTTGATCTTTTGTAAGCAGAAATTAAATTAGCTTCGCTCCTTAAACATACATGCTTTTATTAATGTTCTGTCAAGAACAAATTTACAAAAACAAATATTTATTTAATTATCTTATTTATTAGAGACGAAATATGATGTGGATAAAAACGTCATACATTTACAAATTGAGTACTGGTTTGAAAATTATCTCGAAATTCTTTTCCTATGTATGCACATTAATTGAAAGAGGCATTATACAAGAGAGGAGCATCCAAATGTATTTATTACTGATTGCCTGTTATTTCGTCTTATCATGCGAATAAAGATTATTAGAAAGGTATCAAGTCTTATTATTACAGGTTGATAAGGGATACCGGAGAAGCAAAAAATGGATGTCGTAAAGAATATTCTCGGAGGATTGCAATCAGAAACGATCGCATCGGTGCTTTCAGCGCTCTTAAGCGTGTCGTTATATGCCATGTACTTGATTGTTAATTACTCAGCGACGAATATTCCATCTAAATTATTATTGCCGTCTTACGATTTCATAGTTGTAGGTGGTGGTTCTGCGGGTATGTTTTTTTGATGCTATCGACACAAATTCCATGAGAAACCTAATAAAAACGTGACAGAGACAAACATAACTGTGTGTTTCCGTGGAAAAAGGAATGATTCTATTTGTTATGTAGTATGCTAATGACGTTGTGCGTCCTTGTGCAAATTGGCGTGCAAATTTTAACTTCCTATTGCCTATATATAAACGAATTTCAAATATATTTTGTAAACATATTTTAGGTTTTTCATGAAATCCGAATTGTAGTATCAATAAATTTTGAATTTGAACTACCAACTTTTCATATAAAAATATTTCAAACATTTAAATTAATTAACTTTTTCTTATTACGTATGTTCTATAATACTCTACCAATTTACGTGATTACAGGAGCTGTCTTGGCGAGTCGTTTGTCCGAGATAGAGGATTGGAACGTACTTCTCTTGGAAGCAGGTGGAGATGGAAGCATTATATATGATATTCCTCTTCTTGCCGCCACTCTGCAGCTCACCGAGATCGATTGGAAATACAAGGTGGAACCCAATGAAAATTATTGTAGAGGTAATTAATATCCAAAAATACTAGCGCATACATCATTTTATATAAAATATGTCTCGAAATTCTTATCCTATAAAATATGAATACCAGAGTTACCCAATAAGTCTGTATGGGGAAATTTTCGTTTTCAAAATTAATAAAAACATACATGTATCTTTAGCAGAATTAATACAGATTTTTCTTAAATAGTTAAATAATTGTGTAGATATATTTAGCTTAACTAATGTTGTTTGAATTATACTGACCTAAATATAGAATATTTAGGTACATTTATGTATTTCTAACGTTAACCCACAAACGTTAATCTGCTAATGATCTTATCGTCAAACCCAAAGAGATATAAACTCAGATCAATCACCAACCAGCATTAATAATCGATTACGAATTATTCGCATCGCCTTTCATGTACTTTATCGCAAATTCTGCCTACAGCGATGAACGAGGGTCGTTGCCTGTGGCCACGTGGTAAAGTTATCGGAGGCAGCAGCACGATAAACTACGTGCTATATGTTCGTGGTAACAAAAAAGATTACGACATCTGGGAACAACTAGGCAATCCAGGATGGTCCTACAAGGACGTCCTAAGTTATTTCAAAAAATCGGAAGACAATCAGAATCAGAACTACGCCAAGACTCCGTATCATTCGAGAGGGGGTTATCTAACTGTTGAAGAATCACGATGGCACTCACTACTGGACGATGCGTTCCTTGAAGCAGGACGAGAAATGGGTTACGAGAATAGAGACATTAATGGACAACGGCAGACTGGCTTTGTGTTTCCTCAGGGGACCGTTAGGCATGGGAGCCGGTGTTCCACGGCGAAGGCCTTCCTGCGGCCGGCCAGCGCGCGTAAGAATTTACACGTCGCTATGCAAGCACATGTTACGAAAATTTTAATAGATCCGCTGTCAAAGAGGGCTTACGGTGTAGAGTTCCTTAGAGACGGAAGGACGCTGCGCGTTCGTGCCAACAAAGAGGTGATAGTTTCCGCAGGATCTATCAATAGCCCTCAATTACTGATGCTGTCCGGAATAGGACCTGAAGAACACTTAGCGGAACACGGTATACCTGTGATTCAGAATTTAAGTGTGGGTCGTAATCTTCAAGACCATGCAATTATTACAGGCATTACGTTTTTGGTGAATAAACCAGTATCGTTGGTACATACCAGGTTGTATGATATTCGATATGTGCTACAATACGCCATATTCGGAGCCGGTCCTTTCACCGAGCTAGGAGGTGTCGGAGGACTAGCTTTTATCAATACGAAATACGCGAATGCCTCCGACGATTTTCCAGACATGGAACTGCATTTTCTGCCATTGAGTCAGAACACCGACGGCGGCAGAATTTTAAAAAAGATTTACGGTCTGAATAGAGAATACTACAATGCTGTATATGGGGAGTTTCTTTATAAGGACGCATGGTCCGCGCTTCCCACGCTTTTGAGACCGAAAAGTAGAGGGGTTATCAAGCTTCGAAGCAGCAATCCCTTCGATCATCCGTTGATTTATCCCAACTACTTCGAAAATCCGGAAGATATGGCGACGATGGTAGAAGGAATTAAGCTTGTGGTCGAGATGAGTAAAACTGCACCACTTAGACGTTATGGTAGCAAATTATTAACGGTACAATATCCTGGCTGCGAAAATATTCCTATTTATACCGATCCATACTGGGAGTGCATAATCAGATTCCTTTCCACGACTCTATATCATCCAGTGGGTACTTGCAAGATGGGGCCTAATTCGGATCCAACAGCTGTTGTAGACCCTCGGCTTCGAGTTTACGGAGTCACCGGACTTCGAGTCATAGACGCCTCGATTATGCCAAACATAGTCAGTGGTAATACCAATGCCCCTACTATCATGATCGCAGAGAAGGGTGCGGATATGATAAAAGCGGAATGGTTCAGGAAACCGAGTTTTCAATGAATAATGTTTTTGTAATATTTTAAATAAATGTGCAGTTTTTGCAAATTAATTTACGTCAACTGCTATTGTTTATTACATAATAGGAACGTATAATTATGAACTCGAAATATATTTTCGTTTTGTATCGCGAATAGCGAAATTCGAGTAAGAATATAGTCATGCTTAATCAAATGAATACCTGGTAAATTAAGTTTTAACAAGTAGAAATTAGTCCTGTAGAATTCTGTTTGTCCAAACTTATCGAGGAACAAATAGTTAATAAAGTAGCGGTTCATATTACATTTCTTCGATGTTGATATATTGCATTGCAATTGAAACGTATAGTGTGAGAAAAGCATAGCGTCGATGAAGAAAAATTGTTACAGACGTTCAGTACTATATTTTGTAATTTCTTTCCTTCATTATCAGAATATAGTTTATACATACTTGATATGATATATTTGATAGAATGCAGTCAACTTTTTGAATAGCACAACAATGTGAATTTATAATATCTGTATGTATGTTTATTATATTGATACAAACAACGAATACCGAATGTCTACTTTTATAAATAATAAATTACAGGATGTCTTAGAATAAAATGTGATATGTACAAGAATCGAATTATTATTTACTATAATTCTCTTACATACATTAAACCTATGGCTGATGGACGCAAAATGCTGATCCCAGAGATTGTTGGTTCTTTTTGACACCTGCATACCGACAGTTGGTCCATAGATGTTACAAAATTTCGGCAATTAGAAATTGACTGGTCGAAAATGAAAAATGAGGCAATTACATTGAAAATTTTGTTCATCAATTATTAGGGCATGTACACACTGTTGTTAATCATATCCCTGCAACCGGCAACCACTTTATCATTGCTGTATTTGAGCCAATACGCACTTGATTTCGGCGAACAACGAAACCCATTGAATCAAACGGAAATGTTGACAGAATAGGTAATTTTCTTACAGATCAGATATGATTTAAAATTTATATTAGTTGCACGTTAGTCAACGAGATTGACATTTCTTTAGGACAAGTGTAGAGTTACGTAAGTGCAGCTTCGCGCGATATTACTGCGACCATATGTCTGTCTTCGTTGTTCTCAATTGGGAAAACAGAGAAAAACGATCGCAGCGATATCGCGCGGACAAAGGTTGCTCGTATACAACGAGCTCAACATAACAGAAAATTAATTATGCAAAGAAGAAACAGAGATTATGCAAACGATTGTAGAATTACATACAGTAAAATAAACAGAGTGTCTAAAGGTAGTTAATAAATAACATGAGTAAGTTAGTTTATTGCAAAAATTGTTGACATTTACAACTAAACGATGAAGGCAGTGATATTGACCATAATATATGCGATGATTTTTAGGTTAGTTAATAATAACTTTACTACAAAAAGAACACTGAAAACTGTAATAGATTAACAAATTTTTGCTATAGCATATATGTATACGTATATTTATTTTTATATTAAATTATTTATTTGTAGATATCATGGTATAAAAATTAATATTTTATTAACAAATTTTAGCGTTGGTTGGAAAGTAATGTAACGCTACTTGATCCTGCTTAGTCAATTCAGGTTTCTACTTATTCCTATTTTTCGTTTTAATTTCATCTACTAATGAAAAAATCAATTTTGAAACGTTTACATATTTTATTTTTTTCACTGCAGTCTTCAAGATGGCTAAGATAAATTTGAAACATTCTGAAATACTGAAATACATTTGCAACATCTTGTTTATTAGTTTTTTATTTAAATCAATCACAAACGCAACATACTTGATGTCATAATTAGTATGTGAGTCTTGATTACGAGTGTACAAAATAGTAAACGAATTTAAGAAATTTAAGGAGTTAAAAAATGTCTCATTAATTATACCTGACGAAAGATCTCTAATCTTTTGCATGTTTTTACAGTACTATTCTCCTGTACTATTTCTTAACTTGATGGTGATATCTGTGGCACCATTATAAACTATATTTTACATATTAATTTATAATATTATATTAATTATAATTAAATAATATAAATCATATATGAGCACCAATATAACTTCACTTTGATTGAAAGCATCTACTTCATACAAATTCTTCTTTTCAATCATAACAGTATCCTACTAAAAGAATTACCAGCTGTTGACTGCAAAACTCCATGGCATTCTATTAACAAACAATAAATTAAAATTTGGCAACTCTGGAACAATGTGCTAAAGCATGTAAATATCTGTAACAAAAAATCTAAAAATGTTAGATGTGTTAGATGTGCTAGGTATGTAAATATGAAACCGGAATTGTTATATAGAAAATACACGTTTATTGTATGAAAATGATTAAAAATATTTTATTCGAAGTATTGCCCATCGCTAGCTATACATTTTTCCCACCTGTCTGGCAATTGGTGGATGCCACGCCAAAAAAACTGTCTCTCTTTTGAGGCAAACCAGTCGTCGAGCCATTTTCGTACATTTTCGTAAGAAGTGAAGTGCTGGTCAGAAAGTGCGTGTCCCATCGATGCAAATAAATAGTAATCGAATGGAGCCAAGTCTGGTGAGTAAGCCACGTGCGAAAGTATTTCCCAACTGAACGCTTCGATCGTTTCCTTGACCGGTTTTGCTGTATGCGATGGTGCATTATCATGGAGCCAAATTACTTTGCGTTGCCTTTTTTGATATTCTGGTCGTTTTTCACGCAAAGCTTGATTCAAATCGATCATTTGTTGTCGGTAGCGCTCAGTATTAACGGTTTCGCCAGGTTTTAACAGCTCGTAATAGATCACACCCTTCTGATCCCACCAAACACAGAGCATCGTCATCCGTCCATAGCGATTTGGTCTTGTGGTCGATGTCGGTGGTTCGCCTGGAGCTACCCATGATCTTTTACGCTTAGGATTCTCAAAATATATCCACTTTCCATCGCCAGTCACAATTCGGTGGAGAAATGACCTTCTTCTGTATCTGGCGAGCAGCATTTCGCAAGTGGTTTTTCGATTTTCCTGCTGTCTTTCATTCGGTTCACGTGGAACTCATTTTCCCACCTTCTGGATCTTTCCCATGGCTTTCAAACGTTTGGAGACGGCTTCTCGTGTCACGTTTAATCGATCAGCGAGTTGTTGCTGCGTTTGAGCGTCATCCTCATCCAACGATGCTTGCAGTTCGCTGTCTTGAAACTTTTTCGATGGTCTTCCACGTCCTTCGTTCCTCAGGTCATAATTGCCACTTCTGAATTTTTTAAACCACTCAAAGCACTGTGATTTCCCAAGAGCGTGCTCACCGTAAGCTTCGACAAGCATTCGATGCGATTCTGCAGCAGTTTTCTTCAAATGGTAACAGAAAATCAATGCTGTCCGCAAATCGTAGCTTCCAGGCACAAAATTCGACATGTTCAACTCTGTTACAAACTATGCTGTTGTATGAAACTTGTATTGTTGTGAGTCGAAAATGTTTGTGAGATGTCAACAAAGACTTTTGGCATCAATGACACAGTTTAGTGATAACTACATTATCAGCTAGGGCCATCTATAGGCAAATTCCGGTTTCATACTTTTTACAATTTAAGATCATATTCAATGACATTGGCAGTGACGTATTGAACTTCATCTGCAACAACATCCACAGCAAATATTCCACATAATGTTTACCATTTTCTTAATATTCATTTGATGCATTCGGCGAATGCTAACCAACTTGTTCTCGATGACTGAACTACTTTTTGTCCAGCCATGTCCATCCATTTTCCAGCTTCTTCGGGAACCTGTTACTTTTTTTCACTTCTTGAGAGATATGGGACATTTCTTATGCAATTTTTGGTTCGATACAGCGACGATTTGTATCGCATGAATATTTTTCAGGTGTGCGTTGAAGTGATTACCACTTCTAAGAAAACTCTACATCTGGTCTTTTTAGTTTTCTCTAGCACTGAAGCCATCGACAGCGTATAGACAAAAGACTGGGGTGAAGGCAGACCATAAACAGTAGACAGGCAACGATGGCTTCAGGGTTTTCAGTCATAGGGTAACACTGCTAGCGTGCTGATCAGGACCAGCTCAAATTATATTCCTTCTTGTATTTACGCTTCTGTATTAAAATATATTTTCTACCTTACCATTTATCCACGTGTTCCTTTGTTCACATATCTAATAACCTCAACAAGGTGCATCAGTCATATGTACATGTGTATATTGAATTACACATGTTGAGGTTAAGTAGAGGAACGAGTGGATTGTAATAGAAAAATATATTGAAATAAGTATAAGTGTAAGTGTAAATACAAAAATGCTAAGTGAGCAAAATGCAGTACTCAGACAACAAACACAACAAATTACAGTTATGCTACAACTACTTACAAACATGTTAAGTAAAAAATAGAAATTGACAGGCTGAAAGTAGCAGCTTGGAATTCCAATGGTCTACAACAACGGACCTCAAAACTAAAACATTTCTGTCTAACAATAATATTGTGGGAAAAGTATATAAAGTATGTAAAGTATCTTGTATAAGTATACAAGAATATCGCCCCACGTGTTACCTAGCTCTTCACCTAAAACGAAAGTCGGTTCTCTGGCTATCTGCAATTCTATGGGTTCCGAACATGTCCTTAACGCGTTCCTAGCTTCGACCATCGACATACCACACAGCCTACGCCTACAAACTTGAATGATCTCGTCACCGATTCGAAACTACTTCGATTCGGCTGCTACTTCATTTGCATCCATCTTCAAAATCACGCTTGGAGATACTAAGGAACCTTTCGACGTTCCACCGTCGCATCTTTCTAGCGTACTCGTGCTAGGTCTTGTTTGTTCAACTGTACAGTTCGAAAACCTCATCACAACCGTCCGTGTTGTCTCCATCTGACGCTACCGCGGTTAACTTGAACGCCCCAATTTTCAAATACCGACCCGCTCGCATTAAAGTTATGAGGTGGATAGGACGTGACAGGTACCAAAGAAACACTCAGTTTAAACAGTATATTTATTAGCAATAATCGCCTTCGACAATTTAAATAGAACTCGCGATTACAATTGATGATTCGCGCTTCTTGGTTACCGATCGACTGTTACCGATCGAATGTTACCGATCGAGTTAAGATAGCGACTGAGCAGAATGCGCACTATAAGTTAAGATGATGACTGCTCAAGATACGTCGAGGAACTGTGTTTTCTGTGACGATGATGCTGCAGAGGAAAACTGTGATGGGTGAGTCCAAGGATACGAGATCATTGGATTCGTAAAGGAAAGTTTTCGTTAGAAAAGTGAGGGAAATGGACGTCGCTGTTAATTGGTTAATCTACTAGGTTGGTAGGTAAGGAAGGATGCTAATCGCATTCGAATAAGTTGCTAGCGACAAGCATCATATGCTGAGCATCCCTTAGGAAAAGCACTCAGAGGGGCCACAGTGATAATAAGAACCGATATCAAACATCACATACATAGTCAAATTAATCAGGAACATGTTCAAGGAACCACCGTTACAATACAAACTAACAGCAATTACTTCCAAATATCGGCAGTATATGCACCACCATGACACAAAATGACAATATAAAAATGGGAAGAGTATTTTCAATTCTTAGCTGACAAATACATTGCACCAGGAGACTTCAATGGAAATCACACGCTATGGAGCTCAAAAATTATCATACCTTGAGGTAGAACACTGAAAATATTTTAGAACTAGTAATCTCAACATATTATCCACAAGAAAACCAACATACTGGTGGACAGATTTAAACAAAATACCTGATTTGTTTGATTTTGCAGTTATAAAAGGACTAAACTAATTAAAAATAACACTCAATCTTGAGCTTAGCTGATCATACACTGATATTAATAGAATACACAAGCAAACCAATACTTTACAGCAATCCAAAGTCGCTTTGCAATAAAACACCAAATGGCAAACATTTAAAGAACTAATTTTGAGCAAAATCAACTGTAGTATTGCACTAAAAGCACCCAAACACATTGAACAGGCAGTAACATTGACAGCAATTATACAAGAAACAGCATGGGCAGCTACTAATTATGAACTAAACAACAAGCAAGCAAAAATAATTCCAACAGACAACCTTGACAAAATCAAAGCAAAATGGCAAGAACATAGAACACGTGCAAACAAAAAACATCTAAACAAACTCGCAAAGAAAATAAAAAGTAAAATAAAAGATCATAATAATAACGAATTCTTCAAATTCATAGAGACACTCGCTGCACAAGAAAATGCCAACTACACTCTATGGAAAGCCACGAACAAAATAGATTAGCCAATAAAACTAATCGCAGCAATCAGAAAAACACAGAATACATAGGCCAAAAGCAACGAAGAGCAAGCTGAAGAATTTTCCAACCATCTTTGTAACACAATTACTCCATATAATAGTAACAACAGTAATTGTCGTTCAGACGAAGATGCATAAAATACTAGTACCCCAACTAACAAACATTACACCATACCTAATACAACACCACAAGAAATTAGAATCATAATCGAGAAAAGACAAAACAATAAGGCAGCAGGAATCCTAACCAATGGTAAAATCTTGAAAGACCTTCCTCCAAAAGCAATACGTTTAATCACAATAATATTCAATACAATTTTAAGAATCCATTACTTTCCTAATCTATGGAAGCTAGCACAGATCATAAAGTTACCTAAGCCAGGCAAAGACCCACACCAAACTGCATTTTACAGACCAATATCACTACTTCCTATGGTTTCCAAAATTCTAGAAAAAATAATATATGATCGCCAAAAACCAACAATAAAGAAAGAAGAATTAATGTCAGATCACCAATGTGGATTCAGAAACAAACACGATAGAGCAAATGCACAGGCTTGTCAACGAAATTTGTCAAAGGAATCGCTTCAACTCATGACAAGTCCTAGCATGACAGTCGAAACTGGCAAATATCTGCAGGTGTCTGCAATTTCTTCGAACGACTCGAATGGACATCTTCACCTTTGTCACCATTAAATGCTTCTAATGCGTCTTCGACGTCCTTAAAACTCAATATTCAAGCCAATATGTGCTTTTTCATAGTATTTTTCACGATGCTCCTCGCACGCTTCTCCTGCGTTGTTTTACGCGCGGACCATCCTCCTTGACAACCCTGGCAACCTTCTCCTTCTCAACTAACGACTGCCTGTTAATTCGTCTTTCTCCTTTAAGCATCCCTTTGTCTTTTCTCATAGCTCCGGCACTGTAACATGGTTCCTACAACATGGTTTATGGTTCACCCGATATTTCATAGACAATCCGTCCACGATACTACATTTAAGTTCTGAATTCCAACGGCAATGTAAGAAATGAACCAGAACACATAAAGGTATGTAACAGGTGAAGTCGTACAACTCCTACTTCTTGAAGTGTTTGTTCTTTGATAAGTTCGTAACGTAATATAGAATAGGAATTTATAATTACAAGTGTCTACTGTGTAATAAACAGTAGCAGCCGCTTTAAGTTAATTTACATGAACAGCTACTCACTCTGCGTCCTATTTCATCAACCAATCCGCTTTTATCATATCGGCACTCTTCTCTGCGATCATGACAATCGGGGCATTGGTATTACCACTGATTATGTTTGGCATAATCGAGCCATCTATCACTCGAAGTCCGGTGACTCCGTAAACTCGAAGCCGAGGGTCTACTACAGCTGTTGGATCCGAATTAGGTCCCATCTTGCAAGTACCCACTGGATGAAATAGAGTCGTGGCATAGAATCTGATCGCGCACTCCCAGTATGGATCGGTATACATGGAAATATTCTTGCAGCCAGGATATGGTACCGGTATAAATTTGCTTCCATAACGTTTAAGTGGTGCAGTTTTACTCATCTCGACCACAAACTTAATTCCTTCTACCATCGTCGCCACATCTTCCGGGCTTTCGAAATAGTTGGGATAAATCAACGGATGATCGAAGGGATTGTTGCTTCGAAGCTTGATAACACCTCTACTTTTCGGTCTTATGAGCGTAGGAAGCACGGTCCATGCGTCCCTACCGATGAAATTCCCGTATACAGAATTGTAGAATTCTGTGGTTAGACCGTGAATTATTTTAAAAACTTTGCCGCCGTCGGTGTTCATACCCCATGGCACAAAAACCAATTGCATGTCTGGGAAATCATCCGAGGCATTCGCGTATTTGGTATTGATAAAACCTAGTGCTTCGACTCCTCCTAAGAGTGTTAATGGGCCAGTTCCGGTTAAGGCGTATTCTAGCATATATCGAATATTATACAACTTGCTTTCTACCAACGATATATTTTCATGTAGCAAGAACGTAATGCCTCCCGCAAATATGTGATCTTGAAGATTATAACCCACACTTAAATTCTGAATCACTGGTATCCCGTGTTCCGCTAAGTGTTCTTCAGGTCCTATTCCAGACAGCATCAGTAATTGAGGGCTATTGATAGATCCTGCGGAAAGTATCACCTCTTTGTTGGCACGAACGCGCAGCGTCCTTCCGTCTCTAAGGAACTCTACACCGTAAGCCCTCTTTGACGACGGATCTATTAAAATTTTCGTAACATGTGCTTGCATAGCGACGTGTAAATTCTTACGCGCGCTGATCGGCCGCAGGAAGGACTTCGCCGTGGAACACCGGCTCCCATGACTAACGGTCCCCTGAGGAAACATAAAGCCAGTCTGCCGTTCTCCATTAACGTCTCTATTCTCGTAACCCATTTCTTCTGCTGCTTGAAGGAACGCATTGCCCAATGGACCCTGCCATTGTGATTCGTTGATAGTTAGGTAACCCCCCGTCGAATGATACGCAGTCTTGGCGTAGTTCTGATTCTGATTGTCTTCCGATTTTTTGAAATAACTTAGGACGTCTTTGTAGGACCATCCTGGATTGCCTAGTTGTTCCCAGATGTCGTAATCTTTTTTGTTACCACGAACATACATCATGTAGTTTATCGTGCTGCTGCCTCCCATAACTTTACCACGTGGCCACAGGCAACGACCCTCGTTCATCGCTGTAGGCAGAATTTGCAATAAAGTACATGAAAGGCGATGCGAATAATTCGTAATCGATTATTAATGCTGGTTGGTGATTGATCCGAGTTTATATCTCTTTGGGTTTGACGATAAGATCATTCGCCGATTAACGTTTGTGGGTTAACGTTAGAACTACATAAATGTACCTAAATATTCTATATATAGGTCAGTATAATTCAAACAATATTAGTTAAGCTAAATATATCTATACAATTATTTAACTATTTAAGCAAAAATACATGTATACATGTATGTTTCTATTAATGTTAAAAATGAAAAATTTTCCCCACTCATATATACATAAAAGATATAACTTAGAAAACACGAAGCTGGCACCCCGCTACGGGTAGCCGTCCACATGCTATATTTATTTTATTTTATTTTTTTATTTACCAATGAGATATAACACTTTATCAAATGTCCTACAGGACAAATTGTAAAAACCAAAAATAAAATAAAAAGAAAAAAAACGTATATGTACGTATATATATACGTATTGGGTAATTCTGGTATTAGTATTTATTAGTATCTAGTATTAAGTTATGCATGCGCTAGCATTCCTAGATATTACCTCTACAGTGATTTCTACTGGGTTCCGTCGTGTATTTCCAGTCGATCTCGGTGAGCTGCAGATTAGCAGCAGTAACAGGAATATCATATATAATGCTTCCATCGCCACCTGCTTCCAAGAGAAGTACGTTCCAGTCTTCTATCTCGGACAACCGATTCGCTATAACAATTCCTGTAAACATGTAAATTGGCAGAACATTATAGAACATAAGTAAGAAAACATCAATCTACTTAAATATTAGAAATACTTTTATTTCAAAAATATCATCGACAAAGGAAAAATATTTAATCTATACCACAAAACTAATTTCCTGATAAACCTGGAATATGTTCCCATAATATATAATTTATACGATATTTATAATGTAATACATATTTAAAACGTATTATAAAATAAACTTAAATTACGTTTATATGCAGGAAGGGTGGTTAAAATTTCGTTGTCAATATCTACCACAAAGTACGTCATTAATATACTACATAATAGATGGAGCGACTAAAGAAAGGGTACATTGGATGATCGAGATGTGTATATTGTTAGATTTGTGTGTTACTCTATTATATGGATAATAAAGCGCTCCTTCTCCCGTGCAAACACACAGGTAGTGCTTCTTTCTTATATTTTCATTTCGTTTATGGTGTAATTTTCTATCGATATTATGAAAAAACGTACCTGCAGTACCACCGCCTACGATTATGAAATCGTAAGATGGCATTAGTGATTCGGAAGGAAGATTCTTCGAAGAATAATTAACGAACAAATATATTATGTATAGCGATACGCTTAGTAAAATGGAAACCGTCGATCTGACTTGTACTGGGAATCCTCCTACAATATTGCGGATGACATCCATTTTATACGTCTCCGATCTTCTTTATCGAACTGCAACATTAAGATATAACAGCTTACCAAATATCTTTCATAAACTTCTGCAAGAGGCCACTCGTGGCAATTTCGCGAGTTCTCCCACTGACTATAGCATGCAAAAAACCCTTGTTGCGTAACAACATGTACTGCTATATTTGGCAAGCTGCTAAATTCTCGCGCATAATGTTATTCAGACTAGAAAGGTCAAAATTTCTTAGACTTATGAACGTGTAAAGCTACAAATCAGCATAAAAAGAAATGGAATTTTATATATAATAAAACGTGTAGGATATCTCTGCGTGACAAACAATTAGTAATATGCACATTTGGGTGATGTTAGCACGTCTTTAAATTAATATCTATAGGATACATATCATATATAAAAAATATATCAGTTCAAAAAATTGTTCCTATAAAATTGATCCTCTTCCTCTTAGAGAGAAAAATCGTGTCTTTGATAAGTGAAAATGTACTATAACTGGTAAGTAAAGGAAATTGGATCTGGAAACATCTGGAATTAACTACATCTGTAATTAACTACACAGATTAATTCTGAAGCATGAATGTATCGAAGAAATTCGTTGGGCAGCATCCATATGCAACGTATTAAGCATTAAGTAACCTTGAACATAATGTTACGTAAACCTTCACCCGGGCATGCTACATTTTTGACGCCTATTTATTTCGACAGATATATTTATTAATTTATTCATTATAGTTATTTACTGACATCTGGTTATTACATTGATGATTTACTTTTCTCCAACACATAGTAACAGAATAAGTATTCTTTTATAGTAATTATTCCACAAAAGGTACACATCACCGATTTGAATGACATTGAAACAAAGTTTCAAGATGGACATGCTAAGCAATATTTTCGTATACCTATAGACGTCGCTTGGCCTTTGTTTCCAAGCCATTGGCACAAAAATTCAATTACATTTAGGTTATGATTACATGGAATGTAATCCAATGTAATCCTTCCCCGTGGAATAGGCAACCACACTTTCATATAGAATAAATTAAACAGAACTCACTAGTGAGAGAGATAACTATTTTTAATATTATACGAATAAAAAAAGAGAAATCAACGGCTTATGGATTGGGCTGCATTAATAACAGTTCTCACAAAATAATATTTGATAAACTGACTGATTCATGGAATACTGCCCTTAATACCGACCTTCAATTAGTCAAAAGTGTAGCATATATACCTTCATTTATTGAGAAATTGTTTAAAGAGGAAAAACTTATAAAATGAATTATTAAATAAGACACATTAAACATAAATTTCTTTCTATCTTGAAAATTAATGTCGAGTGACCGGTGTATGTAGATGCAGTAAAAAGTTGCCCAGAATGTTTGTTGTGATGAAATGTTTCGGTATGTTGTTATTGTTGTATTCTATTCTCTATTTGGCATGTACACAAATAGAGAATAAGAGTATCAGATATTGGAAAACCTATAACATATACGTGAATGTTATGTCTTACAATGTAGAATATCAGAAAAATCGAAAATTTTGAGTATACGTACGTGGGTTGAACCTTAAACGTAAGAGGGTGCACCGATCAAGCGCAAAGCAAGGAGGCAAATGCTACTTTGCTAACGATCCCTTGAATACTCGTTTCTAATTAACTATTCTGCTTCTATTCATCATTTATCCTATTGTCATCTGTTTTATTCGTAGTTTATATGTAACAAAGAACATATAAATATACATCAAATAAATATATGTGACTCAGTCAAGTGTGTGTTAAGAAATGCGCTGCTCACAAATGTCAGCGAAAAAGTACAAGTATTAATTAAAATAACTTTGCATACTGATTATATTAAAGAAAGTTTTGAATAAATTGTGTTACATTCTGGAACATTCACCGGATGTGTACCATTTAATTTTGTTAAATCTCATTCTGTTGCAGATACTAAGGTGATTTTCAACTCTTTCAAGGTCAATGTATTTTTTTTCTAAATTCTACGTCATAGCCGATAAAAAGCACAATCCAATGATCTGTCATAAGGTGATCCTGAGTTAATCTTGTACCTGAAAATCAGATAAAGTATGGAGTGTAATTGTATCTGCTTTCTGAGTCGGAAATTCCCGTTACGATTATAATAATCGACACCACGAACAGGTCGATCTCCTTATTTGTTTGTTATGTAATAAAACTGTAGTCTACAGTTCTATAATATATATATATATTTACAATTACTTACAACACTTGTCGCGTAGACTGTAGTGATGATGATATCCTGTTATTGATCAGAAGATGATTGCCTTCGTCGTGATGGAAAGTACAGTAGTTGACTACTAGAATGTTGAAAGAATAGAACAGTATTTGACTCGATTTGATATATTGAAGAACAATACTTGACTTGACTGCCCGAAGATTTGAGGACCAGTAGTTGACTTAACTGTCCGAAAATTTATTGAACAGTAATAAACCCGTCTCGTACTATGAAGGAGCAAAGTTCGGTGTGGGATGTGCCTTTTTGAGGTAAGAACGCGGATTCGTTGTTCACACTTTTCGGTAGAAAAGTGAGGGTAACGATCTACGATGCTCATTGGTTATAGCCAATGGTAATAAATAATTTTGAGGAGAAGTTGTCCCCCAGATGTGGGTCGTGAGTGTCTTTCGTGTCCTTGCTACCGTCGTCTTAATTCGTGTCGTGCTACACAAATGTCAGCTAGAAAATACAATTATTAGTTAAAATAACTCTACATGATGATTGTATCATAGAATGTTTTGAATAAATTATGTTACATTTTGAGGGATTCACGGGATGTGTACCATTTAATTTTGTTATATCTCATTCTGTGGCAAATACTTGTACCTGTATAATTGTATCACTTGCTTTTAATGTTTCTGTCTACAGTTTTCTCCACTCACTTTTAATTGTGTTCTCGAGTTCATCAGCGGATATCGTTCGCGTTGTAGCTTCTGTCAATAAAGTAGATACAAATTGACCTTACCGGCGGAGTGTTGTTTCCAAAATACTTTTATGATAATAATTGCTTATGAAAGTAAAAAATGTTCGTCAAAAAGTTTATTTAAATAATTGTTATAGCACCTTAAAGTTTATTTTTTCTGTATATAAAACACATGTTTTCTTTAAATCCGCCAAAATTTTTGATTTCACACTATTTTCTGCCTTGTTTTTAGTTCATCGAGAAGAAAAATATATAGTAATTTAAGCCTCTTTCGGTTTTTTGTTTCAGTCAAGAATTACGAGGTGGATTTTATAATAATATTTTTTATAATATAATATTTTTAGTTATAATATTCTTTTTCTGAAAAAAAAATTTTTTTGTATTCGTTAAATATATACAAAACCATATTTCAAAATTCAATAACTTCATTTCTTTCTTTCCCTTCTAAAAAAATCACAAAAAGACGCTGTTTTGGAACATTCTAATTCAAGACACCCACCTTAAGTAATAGGACGATCGTTTGAGAATTACTGTATATTACTAATCTTTCGAGCTACACAAGTTGGAATTAAAAATAACATAAAGAACTAACATTTCATACTTCGATAAACAATCACAATATACATACGCAATACGCGGTATACGTCGATAAACAAAACACAAGTTTCCTCACAAAAGTTAAAAAACACGAAGACTGCCATGTGATCTCGATGTTAATGTAATCAAATAGCCAATTTAACCTTCAAACTCATTTCAGAATCCAATTGAACGTTTGTGAGCCTAAACTTGTTAAACTTTAATTATCAAAACGATATTTTATAAAGCAAATGCAATTACTACGACAAATTATAAAATATAGTCTGAAATACCGGCCGAGTATCGCATTCGTTTACCCTTAATCGAATCAATGCCGCGTAAATTCCATGAAATCGTTTCAAATCCAAAGTTATGTACAGAGCTGTGAAAGGCAGTAATACGACTGTGCTTTACCCTAAAATTGCATTGCTCAAGTTTCTTCGCGTCGTCATTTGACGTACACCACGTGTCACGTATTAATATCTGCTATTTTAGCAATCTTATTTATTACCATCTTATCTCATTTTTACCAACAGAAAACAGGTAAAAGAAGAAAACTGCTATGACATCCTGAAATTAACACTGTGTTTACAGGACCCGCCAAATTGACGGATTTCAAACTTCGAAATGAAATACCCCAAAAACCAATTTTAACCATTTTGCATCGTGAATTAATCATTTCATCCAAAGAATTTATACATACAATTATTTTTTCGTAAGCTTCTTAATTTTTTAAATTTGTACGTAGTATATCTATTTCTAAGAAATCCGTCAAATTGACGGGCTGGCTAATTTCATATATGTTTGCCCAATCCTTATATGTTTGCTTTATTTGTAAAAGTTTCAGTTATTGTAGACAGTCTCCGCTTATTGTAAGTATTTATAGTAATTCTCTACACATTATTTCTTTAGCAATCATTCTAATAAATCCGTCTTTTGATCAAAAAGATGTATGCTACCTTTAATTTCTCAATGACAAAGTTTTCCGTCTGTAACGTATAATATCAAAACATTATGAGCTCAGAATATGCGGTTCGTTGAAAATAAAGATATTATGAGGTTTAGTGTGAAACAAAAAAAATTGTTTCATTTTAAGAACGAAATGATAGCACACTCTGTTAATATGTTTAGAAACTGTTCAGTAGTTCATGATTTATCAACGAGTAAAGGTTATAGTACAATATTATATAAATTTGTAAGTGTGGCACGCGCGTAAAACAAATATGCCTGGCCTTTCCCGCTCCCCACAGTGCGCCGCGGTGACGCTCCAGTTTTACGTATAGGAATGCGATGTCGGTGGTCAGGAGAGAGACCAAGCCCTCCGACCTTGGCATCGCAGAAATGAGACCGAGGAGAGCGGTTACAGGTGCTCTCATATTCGAGGTCGCGGGCCAGGACGCTAACAGCAAAGCGTCGCGACTGGCCGAAAAGATGGTGGCTGGTCTTCGAGACTTCCCCGCCAAGGTCACCGTACCGCGGAAGATGGCGAAGTTGAGGGTGACCGGGCTGGAGGATTCAATCACCCCGGAGGTGGTGGCAGCCGCCGTCGCCGAGGCGGGGGGCTGCCAGGCCGCGGAAGTCAGCGTGGGCGTTATACGCGCCGCTCTCCGGGGCCTCGGTTCGGTGTGGCTGCGTTGCCCACTGACAGCGGCAAGGAAAATCGGCGGCAGCAGCGGCGGGGGAAGAGACGCTCCAGGAGGCAAGCTCCACATAGGATGGTCAGCGGCGGGGGAAGAGACGCTCCAGGAGGCAAGCTCCACATAGGATGGTCAGCGGCGGGGGAAGAGACGCTCCAGGAGGCAAGCTCCACATAGGATGGTCAGCGGCGAGAGTCACCCCTCTCCCGGCACGTCAACTCCGGTGCTACAAGTGCCTGGAGACGGGCCACATGCGCCGGGACTGCCCGTCAGCGGTTGACCGGTCGGATCGTTGCTACCGGTGCGGCATGGAAGGGCATCGTGCAAGGGACTGCCTGGCGCGGGTACCTAAATGCCCGGTATGCGCGGACTTTTGACTGCCCGCGTCGCACCGGCTGGGATCTCCAGCGTGTACGCCACCGGCCCGCACGGGGAGGACCGTACAAGAGATAAAGCCCGCTCCTGACGAAGGCGGTGACGCGACGGCGAATAAAGAGACGAAACCGTTGACCGGCCCCACGTAGGCCAGAAGAGACAAAGAGGAGGTCGGTCGTGACGACTGCTAGGAGAACGGTCCGGAGGAGGCCATGGAAACGGAGCCTTTTCCGACGTAAACGGAAGGAGAAGAGGTGCAGTGTAACATCAACCACGCCCGCCGGGCTCAGGACTTAATGCTTCAGAGCCTGGTGGAGAGGAGGATCGGCCTGGCAGTGGTGGCGGAGCCGTATAGCATCCCAGATGCGTCACGAGGCGCTGGGGACCTGCTCGGCTCGGTCGCCATACTCTGGAACAGGATCGCGGGGAACCTCTCCTGCTCAATGATCGAGCAAGGACGGGGCTTTGTGACCGTGAAATGGGGTGACCTAGTGCTGGTCGGCGTCTACGTGTCGCCTAACATCAGCAGGGTGGAATACGCCTCATTCCTGGACGGTCTCGCGGCTTGCGTGAGACGTCTGGGCGCCAATCCGTCGCTGATCCTTGGAGACTTCAACGCTCACTCCACGGCGTGGGGTTCCCTCAGGACCAATGGAAGGGGGAGCTCTGTGCAGGACTGGGCGGCTGCGCTCGACCTCCAGCTTATCAATCGGGGATCGTCCAGCACGTGCGTGGCGTGGCGCGGCGAGTCCATAGTGGACCTCACGTGGGCAAACCCTGCCGCTTCCGGCCGTGTCTCGGGGTGGGAGGTGTTGGCCGAGGAAACACTCTCGGACCACCTCTATATCAGAATAGACGTGACAGTCAGTGGCGCGGGAGGCGACCGTTTGTTCGGGTCGTGCGGGCCCGAAGGCTCATCGGTTAGAGGAAGAAGGAATTTCCCGCGGTGGGCGGCGACTCACCGCGACGAGGATGAAGAAACGGAGGCGGAGGCAGCCCGCCTGAAGCGCGACTTGCAAGCGATCTGCGATTCGTGTATGCCGCGGTCCGGAGCCCCACGCCGCGCTCGGGCGATGTATTGGTGGTCTGAGGAGATCGCTCATCTCCGCGAGGCGTGCATCCGCGCCCGATGCCGTTATACCAGATCCCGGCGTAGGCGACAAGGGGATGAAGCCACGGTGGCTTATTTGTACGACGCCTACCGCGAAGCGCGGAGGCCTCTGCAACGAGTCATCAAGGAGGCGAAGAGACGAGCCTGGGATGAGCATCTGGCCACCCTCGATTCCAATCCCTGGGGACGCCCGTACAGACTAGTGCTGAACAAGCTCCGTCCTTGGGCGCCCCCCACGACGGAGAACATGGACATATCGAGAAGATCGGAGCGCGGTAGTCCCCGGGTCCCGACGGGGTTCCGGCCCGTGTGTGGAACGTGGTCGCCGGAGTCTTGGCCCCAAGGCTGAGAACTCTGTTTGACAGATGCCTGTCACGGTGTAGTGGTGTCTCACAAGGTTCGGTACTGGGCCCGTTGCTGTGGGACATCGCGTATGACACGGTACTTCGGGCACCGATGCCCCCGGACTCGGTGCTGACGTGTTACGCCGACGACACGTTGGTGCTGGTATGGGGATCGACATGGGGCAGGACCGTCCGTCTGACGGAATTGGCGATCGCCTGCGCGGTCGCCGCGATCAAAGGGTTGGGGCTGGAGGTATCCCCCGAGAAGTCTGAGGCGGTGTGGTTTTGCCGAAAGGCCAATTACGGGACGCCTCCGACGGACTATCGCCTGAGGTTGGTGGGGGCAGAGATCGGAGTCGGGACCAGTATGACATATTTGGACCTGACTCTCGACAGCCACTGGACATTTTACAATTATAATTGTAAAACATGGTAGATCGAAATAAATCGAGACGCCTTATTCCAGACAAGATAACCAACATCGTCCGATCACTAAGAGCTATACCTCTTTCGTTAAAGTTTCCATGCCTGTATGTACGACCATGATCAACATTGGCGCTTACGCTATCATGAACGTAGTTCACATTCCATCACATAAGTTCCATATTCACATGTGCTATTTTGATTGAATTTTGATTGATAATTCCTATGTTTGCTAAGTAGGCTGCTAGGTTGTGTTGGTTCGTGTCATACTTTGTTCCAAGCGGGAACTTGCTGGATATCTTCACTGATGAGTTCACTAGCAGATCCTGGACGAAACACTCTTTTTCGTCTTAATTCCTCCACATCTTTTCTTCTCTCACTCCTATTTCAAAATCTCACAAGAATTCTAACTGAATTATTACTAATTATTCTAACTAAGAATATTAGCTGAATGACAAATCATAGATGCTGGGGACAAGTACGTGAACTGCTATTGTGTAAACGACTTGATTGTATGAACCAACTTGTCCCCCAACAGATTCATATAAACGAAGTTCTATTGTATTGCAAAATTACTTATTATGTACAAAAAAAAAACATTTCATATAAAATTCTAATGTATTATGTGTCTTTAAATGTTGGTGATCAGTTTTGGAGTTTCTGATCTCGCACGGGGTAATATAAACACGACCACACCTCCAGAAACAGTACAGCGTGACAATTTCTCCTCATAGGTCAAAATACACGCATTTTTGCACGTGCCCTGAGTGGCATGATGATTAGGCGGAGACCAGTGAGCGCACTATCACCGTCCAGGAATGTGTTCCGTCCTCGACTTGACCGTCCAGGAATGTGCAAATTCGACAGTTACAAGTATCGCAACGTTGTTGCGAGACGAGTCTGGTAGATTTTAAAAAGGTAAAGGTTAAATTTTCCGGTGCGTCCAGCAGGTAAGTAGATAGGAGAGCAATTAAGGAGGGAAGTGTCGGTAAATTAACTAAGTCGTGACCGTCGGTAACGCGAATTCACAAGTTTTTTGTTACGAGTTGCACACGTTTTGAGTAAGTCGCGCGTGTATGGCAAATACCTGTAAAAAGTAGGAAGATAATAGGCCGGAATTCGTGGGATAGTGTGATCCTAATATCAAAACAGTGTAAGACTTCTTTTTCAATTTAATTTATTAATCTGTATTCCTCTATGTACAAGACTGCGCCTGCTAAATAATCCTTCCTATGATACAAGATAGAAGTCCATTTACTAGTAAAATTGCATTTCACCATCAAACTCACGCAATACATTGCAATCAATTTTTTTAACCATAATAGATTAAAAAAAGAGAGACAAAACGAAAGAACAATGCAGATTATTATTTACAAAAATAATTGATCAATTATCGATCGATTAATTATTGGACAATTCATCTCCGCATTTTTACAAAGGGAAAGAAATACAAATTCAAGATAATCATTCTTTCTTTGTACTGCTTTCAATCAATATAATGAACATAACCTGTGAATTAGGCAATAGTCAATTCATTATTAATTATGTACAAGTAATTATTATTGAATAAAGAATTAATGAAGGAATACAAAAATTTTTCGTGGTTATTTCATAATGACAACCCATCAATCAATCGACGAATACGGAATGACTAATTAATTAATCATCGGTACTAATTGTAAGGTCTTTTTGTTAATTTTTTTTTTTTTAAATAGTTTATTTAGCCAATATTTGATTTTTTGTACATTTTTGAGATTCACAATAAACAATGAATTTGAGTATAGTGTGTTTAGGCAAAAGTACCGATACGCGTCGGTACGACGTAGCCATGGTCTAATATGTGTCGTGGATTTTCGGTTTTTGCGTTTATTTTTTTGTTTCTTGGGTTTAAGTCGCATTGGTGCGTGATTTTTGTGTATTCTTGTGTGTGTTGTATTTTGTCCTGAAACTTGGCCGCAAAACAGGACTCCTCGGTGTATTACTTTTATGCGTTGTGGGATTTTGGGGGGGGGGGATGAGAGGAAAGGAGAGGGGGGTGTTAAATTATATTATTTACAATGATTACAGTATTTACATATTTACAGTACTTACATCTAGGTTACACGGTGGTAGGAATGGTTTTTTGTCGAATTGGTAGTTTTCACTTATATTTTCTTATGGGTTTGGAATCCACCAATATTTTTTTGTGTTTTTTCTGTGTTTGTCTTTAGTGTCTTTTTGAGGGAGGGCCATGTTGTACCTCCACCTGGTGTCTGCAGTCAGTCCGTTTAAGTTTTCCTCGTAGAGTATTGTCTTTATCCCTACTTTTCTTTTTATGTGGAAAATTATCGGGATATTGTTTTGGTCTTGGAGGTAATTTTTTTCGTCTAGGTATAGGAACGCTTCTGGGGGAATGTAGCCTGTTGTCATTGTATTTTTGTAATATAGTACGTTTGGGTATAAGCCGCTGAAGATTAGGCTGTTTTCTTTTATTTTTGACGCTTGTGCGAAATGATTTCTTGCTAGTTTTAGTATGTGACAGTCAATGCGGTGAATGTTGGCTAGGTCGTAGATTTTTTTGTTTTTTATATATTTTTTGTATCCGCTCTGTTCGGATCTGTACGCATTTTGGCAAGCTCTAATGCATTTTCTTTCGAAAACGCGGATTCTCTCCATTAGCGATGCTGGTATGTTGTACCAGATTGGGCAACCGTATGTTATAATTGGTCTAATTAGAGCTTGGTAGCATAATGTTTTTACATTGCTCTTGAGATGTTTCGAGTAAAATAGTCTTTTTGCTCTCCAGAATGCTTTATTGGCCTTGGCGAGTTGGGTTTCTATGTGTTGTTTGTAATTTAGTTTGTCATCTATGTTTATGCCTAGGTACTTTACGCAGTTTTTGTGTGGTATGATTGACTCTTCGGATGACTTTTCTTTTAATAGGAAATTTTTGCAGTGTTTTCTTTCTGCTGGGCCGATTTCGCTGGTTTTGGGTTTGAACAGTATGCTTTCGCATTTGTTTGCGTTGATTCTTAGTTTCCATGTGTGGTAGTAATCATTGATTTTGTCGAATAGTTCTTGGAGGTCTGTGTTTATTGTTTTAGTTTTGCGGCCTGTTACGTAGATGATTAGGTCGTCTGCGAAGGCTATGGAGCGTTTGTGGGTAGATTTGTTCATGTCAAACAGGTTTAATATGTCACTGTTGTATATGTTGAAGAGTAGCGGGGAGTTTACAGTTCCTTGTTGGAGTCCGTTTTTTATGGTGAATTCTTTGTTCGATGTATGAGAACCCTCGGTCATTAGGAATGTTCTGTTTGTGATCATGTCCCATACTATTTTGATTAAGTATCTCGGGAAGTTTTTTTTTATTAATTTATAAATGAGGCCTGTGATCCAGACTGTGTCGAAGGCTTTTTCGAGATCTATTAAGCAGGCGGCTACTCGTTGTTTTGCGTTTAGTGCCCAGCAGATGTCTGACGTGAGTTTGTTTGTCGCGTGTAGTGTGGAGTGTTTGTGTCGGAAGCCAAATTGGTTTTCTGGTATAATGTTTTTTTTTTTGCAGAATGTAGTTAGGGGGTTATTGATGACTACTTCAAATACTTTGCTTATGTTGGGGAGGAGACTTATTGGTCGTAGGTTTGTGAGTGATGAGCCGTCTTTATTTTTTTTTGTGATTGCTATTATTTTGGCTTTTTTCCACTTTTTCGGGAAGTATGCGTTGTTTAGCGCATTGTTGAATATTACTGTGTAGTACCATTTTATTTTGTTTGGTAGGTGCTTAAGTGAGATGTTCGGGATGCCGTCGAAGCCGGAGGATTTTTTATTATTTAGCTTGGCGAAGATTTTGTTTAGTTGGTTATAATTTGTAAAGTAATTTATTTCTGTTTCTGGTTATTTGGGATTGTCTGAGGTGTTTTCGTTTGAGAACGTGCAGACTGTTTTGTTTAACGTTATGTCTTGTTCTATTTCGTTTTTGAGTTTGTTCGTTTCTGCGATGATGATTCTGTTTAATTCTTCTCGGCCCATGTGTTCGTTTTGGGTGCGTGTTTTGGAGAAGTGGGTGCCTATGATGTCTAGTTTTTCTGTTGTTTTAGTTATTATGAAGTTATTCTCGGTGTCTTTGCTGGTGTTGTGTATCTCTATACCTGCTTCTTGGATGAGGGGAGCTTTCTCTGGAGGCAATTTGAGCGGAGTGCTGGGGTTTTGTTCTTTCGGTCTGAAGATTTGATTTATTTGTGGGAACATGTTGGCTGAGTCGTTTTTGGAGATATTTTTTATTTTGTTTGTCCAGTAGAGGTTTATAGAGTTTGCGAATTCTTGTTTCTGTTGTAATTTTATTTTGTGTAGTAGGTATTTTAAGTATTCTAATTCCTCTCTTTTGTCGTAAGAGTAGTTGTGTTTTATATTGTTTATTTTGGAGAGTATGTAGCTTTTGTCTCGTTGTAGTTCTTTTATTTTGTTGTTGATATATGGATCGCAAGAGTTTTTTTGTTTGAAGGTTGGGACGGATTTTTGGAGTGCGCTTTGTATGTGTTTTTCGATTTCGTCTATGTATGTGTCGATTTGTCTGTTTGTTAGGTTGACGTTGTTGTAGATATTTAGGTCGCATTTCTGTTCGAGTAGTTTTTGGAATTTTTTCCAGTTTGTCTTTTTGTAGTTGTACTTGGGGGTTTCGGTTTGTGTTTCAAGTGTTAGGTAGTCGGATGTGTTTTTGTTTATCTGTAAGAGTATGGCTTTATGGTCGCTGTCGTAGTCTAGGGTTTTGAGCGTGTTATTTGGTCGTAAGTTTTGGATTTTTAGTCGTGCATCTGTTAGGCATATGTCGAGGTATGAGCCTCCTTTTGGGTAGGAGGGTAGCTCGGAGCTGTAAAGGTTTGTTTTGTAGTGTATGCTTTTATTGTCTAGCCAGTTTCTGATGAAGTTTCCTCTCGTATTGTTTAGTGGGTTTTTCCAGCTTGTGTGTTTTGCGTTAAGGTCGCCGGTTATTATGTGGAAGTTTTCTTGTTTGTCGAGCTGTAAAAGTTCGAAGAGGTTATTGAATTCCTCGTTAAATTCTTTTTCGTTTCCGTAGGTTGCGTAGGCTGCAGTGATGAGTAAGTTTTCCTTTTTGTTTATTTTTATTTTTATGGTTGTCGTCTCCAGGGTTTTAAAACTTGTTATTTTGTCGTTTTGGATTTCTTTGAATTTCAGGGGGTTTTTTATGAGGATTGCCGTTCCTCCTCCTTGGATAGCGTTTGGTCTGTCGTGTCTTATTATGGAGTAGTTTTTGAAGGATACTTTGTGTCTTTTGTTCAGTTTTGTTTCTGAGATGAGTACGATGTCGGGGGTTTCTTTGTTTATTAGGGTTAGCATACTGTATCTTTTTTGGTTTGAGATTAGAGAGTTTGCATTTATTGCAATTATTTTCAGGTGTTTTAAATCTAATTTGGATGTTTTATGCTGTGTTTGTTGGTTTGGTGTGTTTTGGCTAATTGTCGACTGCGATATCTAAGGAGTTGAAGATGGTGTTAAACCTGTCTTCGTGCGATGACATTGCATTTTTTAATTCGTTGAGTTGTATTTGTTGTTGATTTAGTGCTTGGATGATACTTTTTTTAAAATCTTCGAAAGCGTTTAATATTATTTGTTGAGGGATGAACTCGGTTGTAATTGGGATTTGGTTTGTCCGCGAATCTAGTTTTGGGTTTATTGTGTGTGGGGGGTTTTCGATTTCCTGCTTAGGTCTTGCTTGTTGTTTCACTGCGTCCGAGAACTTTAGTTCTGGGGTGTATTTTCGGCTTATCGGGTCTAGTCATTTGATTTTTGTTTCTTTGTCTTTTTTAATTTTTTCTGAAAGTTTTTGGCGCAGCTCTATGATTTTGGGGCACCCTTTGTATGACGCGGGGTGTCCGTAGCTTTTGCAGTTGACGCAGAATATTTTATCCTTTGTGATTGAATCGTCTTTTTTTATTTTGCACTCGCCTGGGCCATGGGGCTCGGTGCATTTTACACAGCGGTAGATTAGGTTGCAGTTTTGTGCTGTGTGGCCTAATCGTTGGCATTTGTGGCATTGGGTAATGTCATTTTTTCTTATTTTTTCCCACGTTATTTTGTAGTAGCTTAGTCTATTTATTTTTTGTAATTTCACGACGTTGCTATTGGGGGATACCTGTACTATGTATATTGGGAGCAGTCTGTTACTTTCCCTTGATTTTCTTGTCGAGAAGCGTGATACTTTCGTAAACTGTATGTCGTCTATTTTTAATGCTTGTAAGTCTTCTAGTATTTCTGTCTCTGTGAGGTTAATGTCTAGTCCTTTTAATAGGTACGTCTGTTGTTTTTGTGCTTTTGGTGTGTATGTGTAGAATGTTGTGTTGGTTGTTATCAGTAATTCTTTTGCTTTAATGTAGTCGTTTAGATTATGTAGGTATAGAGCGTGTTTGTTCGCGTGTATTCTGTTGATGTGAAAGTTTCTGATTTTGAGAGCGTCTTGTAAGAGAGCAATGGTGTCTTTTGGGTCTTGATGCGTTATGTTGATTGGCGGGGGCCTGTTACCTTTTGTGGGTGAGGGGGCGTCCTGTTGTTCCTCTGTAGGGTGGTTGGTGGGCTGTTCCTGTTGTGCTTGTTCCCTCGGTGCCTTTGTCGGTGGGGGTTGCTCTTTTGGTTTGATCAGATGAGTATGTTGATTTTGTGGTGTCGGCGGCCTCCTAGGTGGAGCGAGGGGGCTGTTTGTTCGTGTGTCGTTTGATTTTTCTTGGGTGTGTGGTGTTCCCACTGTGGACGTAGTCCTCCTGTTTGCTTTGATTCGCATTTCATTGTTCTTCCTTCTTATGGCTTCCACGATCGCATTTTGTATTGTTGATTCTTTTGTTGACGTTGCTTGAGTGTGATTCTGTTGTTGTGGTAAGGTGGTTTCCTGTGTTTGTAACACTTCAAATCTGTTTTTTGTTGGTATCACTGGTGAGGGAGGACTTCTTGTAGTTTTCATGTTTTTGCTTTCTTTGACGGTGGTATCTTGTGTATTGTTTTCTACTTGGATTAGAACGAGATCTTCTTCTGTGTTTTCCGGGTTGTCTGGTAGTCTTTTGGACCTTCCCACTAGTTTTGGTTGTGGGTTGAGTTTCCGCGTTTTTTGCGCGGCAAGTCTTATGCTAATGTTGTTTTCTTTGTCCGTTTTTGGCGAGATTGCTTTTCTTTTACTGGTTTTTTTTGTTGGGCTTACGGAGGGTTCCGTTTTTTTGCTTTCTGCTTCATTATCGATGTCGCCTATTTTTTTATTTATTGTTTTATTTTGTTGTTATTTTTTTTTCCTATTTATAGCGATGGTGTCACTAATCAATTTTCCACTTTCTGTCACTTTTTTTCTTTTTTTCACTTTGTCTTTCCTTTCGCGAAAGATTGTCTAGTTGGCGCGCGCACTGTTCGGGTCTGGGTCAGCTGTCCCTTTTTTTTTTTTTTTAGGGCTGAGAGGTCCGTTTGGCTCGGAGGTTCGCAGTCGACTGTTGCCAAGTTATCTATCGTGGATAATATGACTGTTTGAAGGGATGCATGAGGTTACGGGTGAGTTTACAGGTGACAAGCGATCCAGTGTCGCATTGTCACAAAACACAGATTTTGGTTAATGGATCCGATCATCAAATGGTAAAGAGATTAGTGCCCTTTTGGTAAGCGGACTGTGAAAGACAGCACGACACTTACTCCAGATAGTTGGAAGCGAAAAGCATCAACAAAATTGCACTTTTAACATCTACAGAAAAATGTTGCTTATAACGTTGTGCTTTATCACTAGAATCTGAGAAGACGTTCCATTTCTACAATTTTTCATCAAAAATACATAGAGAATGATAAATGTAATATAGTATGTATAAAATGGGCTCACGTACGACATATGATACATACAATTACTATGTATCATAAATGCAATTACGACATATAACTTCGATATTATTATAAAAGTGTATATAGTGTTAATTATCTGCAATTTCGTTACGTAATTATGTACCGTATAGATTATTTTATCTATAATTGTTTCGTTGCATAATAAGCATATTTACTTTATTTCTAGCTTCGTAAATTCTTTATCCCGAAATACTTCTTTCTCGTGAACAAAGGATGTTGTCAGAATTATAGAGGCTGAAGTAAAACGCGAGAATCATTTACGAAAAAACAATGCGAGAGAACAATCAGAAAAGTAAATCGAGCGTTCGAACACTCGCTTATTCTTGCATGAAAAGATATAGAATAAGTTTCCTTCCGAATACTTCTTTGTCAATAGGAGGACGCCTACAACATAAAATGAAGTAGAACCTAGAATATAATATATCAGATGCTTTGTATCTTTTGATATGTACACTTTGAAGACATAGATGTAAACCGAATGCACATAGAAGATAGAAAATAGAAATCGTGGAAGATTTAACTGCAGCATAGCGTAAACATTTCGAGTGTCATGAGCTGTTTCTGCATTACGATATTATCGTACGCGTGCATTGCGTCGTGTGGCATATTTATTCACTGTGATTTAAATTTCTTTTATCAGTAAACCTCTTTGATGAAATCGCACCTTTCGTACACTGCTGAGTTCTCTATAATTCGCCCTGCTTCATTTTTGAACTGCTGTAGTATATGTTTCTTGCACGCGTATCCATTCAACATAAACGAGGATATCACCCCGCAGAAAAGTATAGGTGTGCGAGTTCTGCCAGAGCATTATTCCGACACTCTTAGGAAAAACATGAAGAGGTAAATGGCAAAAACTATGAATAGCAACACTAGAAGTAACTGATACAATTACACTCGATGCTTTGTCTGATTTGCGGTATAGCATGAACACGAAGTTACTTAATTACGGATCATTGAATTGTGCTTCTTATTGGCAAGAATGTGCGACATACATGAAAGATATAAAATAATTCGTTTAAAATATTCTTTAATACAACAATTACGTATGGAGTCATTTCAAATAACAGTTGTTATTTTATCGTCCACATTTATGAGCAATACATATCTTAGCATTCACTTGACTGACTTTTTATCGTAAGAAATATTCTCAAGACATGTATAAACTACATAAGAATCACGTATATATTTGCTTGATGTATATTTATATGTTCTTCGTTGCATCTAGGCTATGTTGCAGAATAACTAGTCTAGATTGAGTATTCAAGAGATCGCTAGCAAAAAAGTGATGTTGGAGTCTCTGCTTTTTATTACGCCAGCCTGTATATTTGTGGTGATAGTAGGCTACTCGTAGTGTGTAGGGTGAGACACGTTCTGCTGCGGGTGTAGATTTCGCTGCTGGGGTATTACTGTATTTTTCATCTCATTTTTGATGCCGCGGAAGAAAAATCGGTCTGTGATCGCCGGGATTTGAATCCTGGTTCCGAACGTGACCTAAGGCTCTATCCTCTGCGCTGCCGTCGTCCGACACCAGTTAGTGTTGTGTGGTGGTATTTCTACTGTCGAGTGCTGTCACAGAATCATTCGTCTCCTTACTTTGCATTTGATCGGTGCACTTACATATAGCACTACAGTTATCGTTCAATCCACGTACGTATTCTAAAACCTTCTGTATTTTCGCTAATATTTGATTCTTTCGTTATTTCTGATCTTCTACATCTTAAGTATCACATTCATTCAATGTCCATGTCACTCATATTTCAAATAAATTTTCAGGAAAGGCTACATGTCATCAATTTGCATGATACCGAGGTATTTCATCACAATTCACATTCCGGACCACTTCGTCGTATGTCTATGTATCACGATCACTTGACATTAGTTTTCAAGTTAAAAAGAAATTTATGTTTCGTACGTATTATTCAGCAATTCGTTTTACAAATGTTTCTTCTGTAAGCAATTTTTCAGTGGCGGTAGAGTTATTCGTTACATTATTGACCAATTGAAGATCGGTTGAAAGATACAACAGTCCATATGTCAATCCATTTTTTGAGCATTATTTTACGCCAATGGTTATAGATTCAGCCGGACCTGTAACCCATTCTTTGTGTTTGAAAATAATTAAAAAATGCTATCTCTGAACTAGTGAGTTAAGCTTTGTTCGAAAGATTTGGCCACCTGCCCTAGAACTTATTAGAATCGTAATGAAAATTTAATCGAAGTATTCTGTTAATAAGACTAAAACTAAGATCGAGTGGCGTCTATAGGTATAGGAGAAAGAACAATCAAAGACCCAAAACCGTCCGACGGAGCAAATGAAGAATTAGTATATAAGTAAAACATGATCGGTTGGACATTTCTGTATCATTATATTAATATTTACTGAATATTTAACATGCTCCATATCGAAGCTGTTTAACGAAACTTTCTTTGAGTGTACTATGTACCCATTAATCGTAAAAAGCAACTGATTTCAGATGTGTACTGATTTAATGGTCGTATCTCGCACGTTAAAGTACGTTTTTCCCTGACGACGTCATGATCTTTTTGTGGAAGAGATATAGTAACAGCAACTTAATTTATAGCTCTAATATTGAGAATCATATGATACTTGTAGCTGTCGATTTGTATGCAAATTTTTATTCAAATTAGACTGTGTAAGGAAAATTGTACTATGGTTGAAGGGTACAGATTCCCATTTTGATCTTTTGTAAGCAGAAATTAAATTAGCTTCGCTCCTTAAACATACATGCTTTTAATAACAATGCTCTGTCAAGAACAAATTTACAAAAACAAATATTTATTTAATTATCTTATTAATTAGAGACGAAATATGAAGTGGATAAAATCGTCATACATTTACAAATTGAGTACTGGTTTGAAAATTGTCTCGAAATTCTTTTCCTATGTATGCACATTAATTGAAAGAGGCATTATACAAGAGAGGAGCATCCAAATGTATTTATTACTGATTGCCTGTTATTTCGTCTTATCATGCGAATAAAGATTATTAGAAAGGTATCAATTCTTATTATTACAGGTTGATAAGGGATACCGGAGAAGCACAAAATGGATGTCGTAAAGAATATTCTCGGAGGATTGCGATCAGAAACTATCGCATCGGTGCTTTCTGCGCTCTTAAGCGTGTCGTTATATGCCATGTACTTGATTGTTAATTACTCCGCGACGAATATTCCATCTAAATTATTAATGCCGTCTTACGATTTCATAGTTGTAGGTGGTGGTTCTGCGGGTATGTTTTTTTGATGCTATCGACGCAAATTCCATGAGAAATCTAATAAAAATGTGACAGAGACAAACATAACTGTGTGCTTCCGTGGAAAAAGGAATGATTCTATTTGTTATGTAGTATGCTAATGACGTTGTGCGTTCTTGTGCAAATTGGCGTCCAAATTTTAACTTCCTATTGCCTACGTATAAACGAATTTCAGATATATTTTGTAAACATATTTTAGGTTTTTCATGAAATCCGATTTGTAGTATCAATAAATTTTGAATTTGAACTACCAACTTTAGATATAAAAATATTTCAAACATTTAAATTAATTAACTTTTTCTTATTACGTATGTTCTATAATACTCTACCAATTTACGTGATTACAGGAGCTGTCTTGGCGAGTCGTTTGTCCGAGATAGAGGATTGGAATGTACTTCTCTTGGAAGCAGGTGGAGATGGAAGCATTATATATGATATTCCTCTTCTTGCCGCCACTCTGCAGCTCACCGAGATTGATTGGAAATACAAGACGGAACCCAATGAAAATTATTGTAGAGGTATTTAATATCTAAAAACACTAGCGCATACATCATTTTACATCCTATGAAATATGAATACCAGAGTTACCCAATAAGTCTGTATGAGGAAATTTTCTTTTTCAACATTAATAGAAACATACATGTATCTTTAGCAAAATTAATACAGATTTTTTCTTAAATAGTTAAATAATTGTGTAGATATATTTAGCTTAACTAATATTGTTTGAATTATACTGACCTATATATAGAATATTTAGGTACATTTATGTAATCCTAACGTTAACCCACAAACGTTAATCTGCTAATGATCTTATCGTCAAACACAAAGAGATACAAACTCAGATCAATTCAGCAACCAGAATTAATAATCGATTACGAATTATTCGCATCGCCTTTCATGTACTTTATCGCAAATTCTGCCTACAGCGATGGAGGAGGGTCGTTGCCTGTGGCCACGTGGCAAAGTTATCGGAGGCAGCAGCACGATAAACTACATGCTATATGTTCGTGGTAACAAAAAAGATTACGACATCTGGGAACAACTAGGCAATCCAGGATGGTCCTACAAGGACGTCCTAAGTTATTTCAAGAAATCAGAAGACAATCAGAATCAGAACTACGCCAAGACTCCGTATCACTCGAGAGGGGGTTATCTAACTGTCGAAGAATCACGATGGCACACACCACTGGCCGATGCGTTCCTTGATGCAGGACGAGAAATGGGTTACGAGAATAGAGACATTAATGGACAACGGCAGACTGGCTTTGTGTTTCCTCAGGGGACCGTTAGGCATGGGAGCCGGTGTTCCACGGCGAAGGCCTTCCTGCGGCCGGCCAGCGCGCGTAAGAATTTACACGTCGCTATGCAAGCACATGTTACGAAAATTTTAATAGATCCGCTGTCAAAGAGGGCTTACGGTGTAGAGTTCCTTAGAGACGGAAGGACGCTGCGCGTTCGTGCCAACAAAGAGGTGATAGTTTCCGCAGGATCTATCAATAGCCCTCAATTACTGATGCTGTCCGGAATAGGACCTGAAGAACACTTAGCGGAACACGGTATACCTGTGATTCAGAATTTAAGTGTGGGTCGTAATCTTCAAGACCATGCAATTATTACAGGCATTACGTTTTTGGTGAATAAACCAGTATCGTTGGTAGAGAGCAGGTTGTATGATATTCGATATGTGCTAGAATACGCCATATTCGGAGCCGGTCCTTTCACCGAGCTAGGAGGTGTCGAAGGACTAGCTTTTATCAATACGAAATACGCGAATGCCTCCGACGATTTTCCAGACATGGAACTGCATTTGGTGGCATTGAGCCAGAACACCGACGGCGGCAGAATTTTAAAAAAGATTTACAGTCTGAATAGAGAATACTACAATGCTGTATATGGGGAGTTTCTTTATAAGGACGCATGGTCCGCGATTCCCACGCTTTTGAGACCGAAAAGTAGAGGGGTTATCAAGCTTCGAAGCAGCAATCCCTTCCATCGTCCGTTGATTTATCCCAACTACTTCGAAAACCCGGAAGATATGGCGACGATGGTAGAAGGAATTAAGCTTGTGGTCGAGATGAGTAAAACTGCACCACTTAGACGTTATGGTAGCAAATTATTACCGGTACAATATCCTGGCTGCGAAAATATTCCTATTTATACCGATCCATACTGGGAGTGCATAATCAGATTCCTTGCCACGACTGTATATCATCCAGTGGGTACTTGCAAGATGGGGCCTAATTCGGATCCAACAGCTGTTGTAGACCCTCGGCTTCGAGTTTACGGAGTCACCGGACTTCGAGTCATAGACGCCTCGATTATGCCAAACATAGTCAGTGGTAATACCAATGCCCCTACTATCATGATCGCAGAGAAGGGTGCGGATATGATAAAAGCGGAATGGTTCAGGAAACCGAGTTTTCAATGAATAATGTTTTTGTAATATTTTAAATAAATGTGCAGTTTTTGCAAATTAATTTACGTCAACTGCTATTGTTTATTACATAATAGGAACGTATAATTATGAACTCGAAATATATTTTCGTTTTGTATCGCGAATAGCGAAATTCGAGTAAGAATATAGTCATGCTTAATCAAATGAATACCTGGTAAATTAAGTTTTAACAAGTAGAAATTAGTCCTGTAGAATTCTGTTTGTCCAAACTTATCGAGGAACAAATAGTTAATAAAGTAGCGGTTCATATTACATTTCTTCGATGTTGATATATTGCATTGCAATTGAAACGTATAGTGTGAGAAAAGCATAGCGTCGATGAAGAAAAATTGTTACAGACGTTCAGTACTATATTTTGTAATTTCTTTCCTTCATTATCAGGATATAGTTTATACATACTTGATATGATATATTTGATAGAATGCAGTCAACTTTTTGAATAGCACAACAATGTGAATTTATAATATCTGTATGTATGTTTATTATATTGATACAAACAACGAATACCGAATGTCTACTTTTATAAATAATAAATTACAGGATGTCTTAGAATAAAATGTGATATGTACAAGAATCGAATTATTATTTACTATAATTCTCTTACATACATTAAACCTATGGCTGATGGACGCAAAATGCTGATCCCAGAGATTGTTGGTTCTTTTTGACACCTGCATACCGACAGTTGGTCCATAGATGTTACAAAATTTCGGCAATTAGAAATTGACTGGTCGAAAATGAAAAATGAGGCAATTACATTGAAAATTTTGTTCATCAATTATTAGGGCATGTACACACTGTTGTTAATCATATCCCTGCAACCGGCAACCACTTTATCATTGCTGTATTTGAGCCAATACGCACTTGATTTCGGCGAACAACGAAACCCATTGAATCAAACGGAAATGTTGACAGAATAGGTAATTTTCTTACAGATCAGATATGATTTAAAATTTATATTAGTTGCACGTTAGTCAACGAGATTGACATTTCTTTAGGACAAGTGTAGAGTTACGTAAGTGCAGCTTCGCGCGATATTACTGCGACCATATGTCTGTCTTCGTTGTTCTCAATTGGGAAAACAGAGAAAAACGATCGCAGCGATATCGCGCGGACAAAGGTTGCTCGTATACAACGAGCTCGACATAACAGAAAATTAATTATGCAAAGAAGAAACAGAGATTATGCAAACGATTGTAGAATTACATACAGTAAAATAAACAGAGTGTCTAAAGGTAGTTAATAAATAACATGAGTAAGTTAGTTTATTGCAAAAATTGTTGACATTTACAACTAAACGATGAAGGCAGTGATATTGACCATAATATATGCGATGATTTTTAGGTTAGTTAATAATAACTTTACTACAAAAAGAACACTGAAAACTGTAATAGATTAACAAATTTTTGCTATAGCATATATGTATACGTATATTTATTTTTATATTAAATTATTTATTTGTAGATATCATGGTATAAAAATTAATATTTTATTAACAAATTTTAGCGTTGGTTGGAAAGTAATGTAACGCTACTTGATCCTGCTTAGTCAATTCAGGTTTCTACTTATTCCTATTTTTCGTTTTAATTTCATCTACTAATGAAAAAATCAATTTTGAAACGTTTACATATTTTATTTTTTTCACTGCAGTCTTCAAGATGGCTAAGATAAATTTGAAACATTCTGAAATACTGAAATACATTTGCAACATCTTGTTTATTAGTTTTTTATTTAAATCAATCACAAACGCAACATACTTGATGTCATAATTAGTATGTGAGTCTTGATTACGAGTGTACAAAATAGTAAACGAATTTAAGAAATTTAAGGAGTTAAAAAATGTCTCATTAATTATACCTGACGAAAGATCTCTAATCTTTTGCATGTTTTTACAGTACTATTCTCCTGTACTATTTCTTAACTTGATGGTGATATCTGTGGCACCATTATAAACTATATTTTACATATTAATTTATAATATTATATTAATTATAATTAAATAATATAAATCATATATGAGCACCAATATAACTTCACTTTGATTGAAAGCATCTACTTCATACAAATTCTTCTTTTCAATCATAACAGTATCCTACTAAAAGAATTACCAGCTGTTGACTGCAAAACTCCATGGCATTCTATTAACAAACAATAAATTAAAATTTGGCAACTCTGGAACAATGTGCTAAAGCATGTAAATATCTGTAACAAAAAATCTAAAAATGTTAGATGTGTTAGATGTGCTAGGTATGTAAATATGAAACCGGAATTGTTATATAGAAAATACACGTTTATTGTATGAAAATGATTAAAAATATTTTATTCGAAGTATTGCCCATCGCTAGCTATACATTTTTCCCACCTGTCTGGCAATTGGTGGATGCCACGCCAAAAAAACTGTCTCTCTTTTGAGGCAAACCAGTCGTCGAGCCATTTTCGTACATTTTCGTAAGAAGTGAAGTGCTGGTCAGAAAGTGCGTGTCCCATCGATGCAAATAAATAGTAATCGAATGGAGCCAAGTCTGGTGAGTAAGCCACGTGCGAAAGTATTTCCCAACTGAACGCTTCGATCGTTTCCTTGACCGGTTTTGCTGTATGCGATGGTGCATTATCATGGAGCCAAATTACTTTGCGTTGCCTTTTTTGATATTCTGGTCGTTTTTCACGCAAAGCTTGATTCAAATCGATCATTTGTTGTCGGTAGCGCTCAGTATTAACGGTTTCGCCAGGTTTTAACAGCTCGTAATAGATCACACCCTTCTGATCCCACCAAACACAGAGCATCGTCATCCGTCCATAGCGATTTGGTCTTGTGGTCGATGTCGGTGGTTCGCCTGGAGCTACCCATGATCTTTTACGCTTAGGATTCTCAAAATATATCCACTTTCCATCGCCAGTCACAATTCGGTGGAGAAATGACCTTCTTCTGTATCTGGCGAGCAGCATTTCGCAAGTGGTTTTTCGATTTTCCTGCTGTCTTTCATTCGGTTCACGTGGAACTCATTTTCCCACCTTCTGGATCTTTCCCATGGCTTTCAAACGTATGGAGACGGCTTCTCGTGTCACGTTTAATCGATCAGCGAGTTGTTGCTGCGTTTGAGCGTCATCCTCATCCAACGATGCTTGCAGTTCGCTGTCTTGAAACTTTTTCGGTGGTCTTCCACGTCCTTCGTTCCTCAGGTCAAAATTGCCACTTCTGAATTTTTTAAACCACTCAAAGCACTGTGATTTCCCAAGAGCGTGCTCACCGTAAGCTTCGACAAGCATTCGATGCGATTCTGCAGCAGTTTTCTTCAAATGGTAACAGAAAATCAATGCTGTCCGCAAATCGTAGCTTCCAGGCACAAAATTCGACATGTTCAACTCTGTTACAAACTATGCTGTTGTATGAAACTTGTATTGTTGTGAGTCGAAAATGTTTGTGAGATGTCAACAAAGACTTTTGGCATCAATGACACAGTTTAGTGATAACTACATTATCAGCTAGGGCCATCTATAGGCAAATTCCGGTTTCATACTTTTTACAATTTAAGATCATATTCAATGACATTGGCAGTGACGTATTGAACTTCATCTGCAACAACATCCACAGCAAATATTCCACATAATGTTTACCATTTTCTTAATATTCATTTGATGCATTCGGCGAATGCTAACCAACTTGTTCTCGATGACTGAACTACTTTTTGTCCAGCCATGTCCATCCATTTTCCAGCTTCTTCGGGAACCTGTTACTTTTTTTCACTTCTTGAGAGATATGGGACATTTCTTAGGCAATTTTTGGTTCGATACAGCGACGATTTGTATCGCATGAATATTTTTCAGGTGTGCGTTGAAGTGATTACCACTTCTAAGAAAACTCTACATCTGGTCTTTTTAGTTTTCTCTAGCACTGAAGCCATCGACAGCGTATAGACAAAAGACTGGGGTGAAGGCAGACCATAAACAGTAGACAGGCAACGATGGCTTCAGGGTTTTCAGTCATAGGGTAACACTGCTAGCGTGCTGATCAGGACCAGCTCAAATTATATTCCTTCTTGTATTTACGCTTCTGTATTAAAATATATTTTCTACCTTACCATTTATCCACGTGTTCCTTTGTTCACATATCTAATAACCTCAACAAGGTGCATCAGTCATATGTACATGTGTATATTGAATTACACATGTTGAGGTTAAGTAGAGGAACGAGTGGATTGTAATAGAAAAATATATTGAAATAAGTATAAGTGTAAGTGTAAATACAAAAATGCTAAGTGAGCAAAATGCAGTACTCAGACAACAAACACAACAAATTACAGTTATGCTACAACTACTTACAAACATGTTAAGTAAAAAATAGAAATTGACAGGCTGAAAGTAGCAGCTTGGAATTCCAATGGTCTACAACAACGGACCTCAAAACTAAAACATTTCTGTCTAACAATAATATTGTGGGAAAAGTATATAAAGTATGTAAAGTATCTTGTATAAGTATACAAGAATATCGCCCCACGTGTTACCTAGCTCTTCACCTAAAACGAAAGTCGGTTCTCTGGCTATCTGCAATTCTATGGGTTCCGAACATGTCCTTAACGCGTTCCTAGCTTCGACCATCGACATACCACACAGCCTACGCCTACAAACTTGAATGATCTCGTCACCGATTCGAAACTACTTCGATTCGGCTGCTACTTCATTTGCATCCATCTTCAAAATCACGCTTGGAGATACTAAGGAACCTTTCGACGTTCCACCGTCGCATCTTTCTAGCGTACTCGTGCTAGGTCTTGTTTGTTCAACTGTACAGTTCGAAAACCTCATCACAACCGTCCGTGTTGTCTCCATCTGACGCTACCGCGGTTAACTTGAACGCCCCAATTTTCAAATACCGACCCGCTCGCATTAAAGTTATGAGGTGGATAGGACGTGACAGGTACCAAAGAAACACTCAGTTTAAACAGTATATTTATTAGCAATAATCGCCTTCGACAATTTAAATAGAACTCGCGATTACAATTGATGATTCGCGCTTCTTGGTTACCGATCGACTGTTACCGATCGAATGTTACCGATCGAGTTAAGATAGCGACTGAGCAGAATGCGCACTATAAGTTAAGATGATGACTGCTCAAGATACGTCGAGGAACTGTGTTTTCTGTGACGATGATGCTGCAGAGGAAAACTGTGATGGGTGAGTCCAAGGATACGAGATCATTGGATTCGTAAAGGAAAGTTTTCGTTAGAAAAGTGAGGGAAATGGACGTCGCTGTTAATTGGTTAATCTACTAGGTTGGTAGGTAAGGAAGGATGCTAATCGCATTCGAATAAGTTGCTAGCGACAAGCATCATATGCTGAGCATCCCTTAGGAAAAGCACTCAGAGGGGCCACAGTGATAATAAGAACCGATATCAAACATCACATACATAGTCAAATTAATCAGGAACATGTTCAAGGAACCACCGTTACAATACAAACTAACAGCAATTACTTCCAAATATCGGCAGTATATGCACCACCATGACACAAAATGACAATATAAAAATGGGAAGAGTATTTTCAATTCTTAGCTGACAAATACATTGCACCAGGAGACTTCAATGGAAATCACACGCTATGGAGCTCAAAAATTATCATACCTTGAGGTAGAACACTGAAAATATTTTAGAACTAGTAATCTCAACATATTATCCACAAGAAAACCAACATACTGGTGGACAGATTTAAACAAAATACCTGATTTGTTTGATTTTGCAGTTATAAAAGGACTAAACTAATTAAAAATAACACTCAATCTTGAGCTTAGCTGATCATACACTGATATTAATAGAATACACAAGCAAACCAATACTTTACAGCAATCCAAAGTCGCTTTGCAATAAAACACCAAATGGCAAACATTTAAAGAACTAATTTTGAGCAAAATCAACTGTAGTATTGCACTAAAAGCACCCAAACACATTGAACAGGCAGTAACATTGACAGCAATTATACAAGAAACAGCATGGGCAGCTACTAATTATGAACTAAACAACAAGCAAGCAAAAATAATTCCAACAGACAACCTTGACAAAATCAAAGCAAAATGGCAAGAACATAGAACACGTGCAAACAAAAAACATCTAAACAAACTCGCAAAGAAAATAAAAAGTAAAATAAAAGATCATAATAATAACGAATTCTTCAAATTCATAGAGACACTCGCTGCACAAGAAAATGCCAACTACACTCTATGGAAAGCCACGAACAAAATAGATTAGCCAATAAAACTAATCGCAGCAATCAGAAAAACACAGAATACATAGGCCAAAAGCAACGAAGAGCAAGCTGAAGAATTTTCCAACCATCTTTGTAACACAATTACTCCATATAATAGTAACAACAGTAATTGTCGTTCAGACGAAGATGCATAAAATACTAGTACCCCAACTAACAAACATTACACCATACCTAATACAACACCACAAGAAATTAGAATCATAATCGAGAAAAGACAAAACAATAAGGCAGCAGGAATCCTAACCAATGGTAAAATCTTGAAAGACCTTCCTCCAAAAGCAATACGTTTAATCACAATAATATTCAATACAATTTTAAGAATCCATTACTTTCCTAATCTATGGAAGCTAGCACAGATCATAAAGTTACCTAAGCCAGGCAAAGACCCACACCAAACTGCATTTTACAGACCAATATCACTACTTCCTATGGTTTCCAAAATTCTAGAAAAAATAATATATGATCGCCAAAAACCAACAATAAAGAAAGAAGAATTAATGTCAGATCACCAATGTGGATTCAGAAACAAACACGATAGAGCAAATGCACAGGCTTGTCAACGAAATTTGTCAAAGGAATCGCTTCAACTCATGACAAGTCCTAGCATGACAGTCGAAACTGGCAAATATCTGCAGGTGTCTGCAATTTCTTCGAACGACTCGAATGGACATCTTCACCTTTGTCACCATTAAATGCTTCTAATGCGTCTTCGACGTCCTTAAAACTCAATATTCAAGCCAATATGTGCTTTTTCATAGTATTTTTCACGATGCTCCTCGCACGCTTCTCCTGCGTTGTTTTACGCGCGGACCATCCTCCTTGACAACCCTGGCAACCTTCTCCTTCTCAACTAACGACTGCCTGTTAATTCGTCTTTCTCCTTTAAGCATCCCTTTGTCTTTTCTCATAGCTCCGGCACTGTAACATGGTTCCTACAACATGGTTTATGGTTCACCCGATATTTCATAGACAATCCGTCCACGATACTACATTTAAGTTCTGAATTCCAACGGCAATGTAAGAAATGAACCAGAACACATAAAGGTATGTAACAGGTGAAGTCGTACAACTCCTACTTCTTGAAGTGTTTGTTCTTTGATAAGTTCGTAACGTAATATAGAATAGGAATTTATAATTACAAGTGTCTACTGTGTAATAAACAGTAGCAGCCGCTTTAAGTTAATTTACATGAACAGCTACTCACTCTGCGTCCTATTTCATCAACCAATCCGCTTTTATCATATCGGCACTCTTCTCTGCGATCATGACAATCGGGGCATTGGTATTACCACTGATTATGTTTGGCATAATCGAGCCATCTATCACTCGAAGTCCGGTGACTCCGTAAACTCGAAGCCGAGGGTCTACTACAGCTGTTGGATCCGAATTAGGTCCCATCTTGCAAGTACCCACTGGATGAAATAGAGTCGTGGCATAGAATCTGATCGCGCACTCCCAGTATGGATCGGTATACATGGAAATATTCTTGCAGCCAGGATATGGTACCGGTATAAATTTGCTTCCATAACGTTTAAGTGGTGCAGTTTTACTCATCTCGACCACAAACTTAATTCCTTCTACCATCGTCGCCACATCTTCCGGGCTTTCGAAATAGTTGGGATAAATCAACGGATGATCGAAGGGATTGTTGCTTCGAAGCTTGATAACACCTCTACTTTTCGGTCTTATGAGCGTAGGAAGCACGGTCCATGCGTCCCTACCGATGAAATTCCCGTATACAGAATTGTAGAATTCTGTGGTTAGACCGTGAATTATTTTAAAAACTTTGCCGCCGTCGGTGTTCATACCCCATGGCACAAAAACCAATTGCATGTCTGGGAAATCATCCGAGGCATTCGCGTATTTGGTATTGATAAAACCTAGTGCTTCGACTCCTCCTAAGAGTGTTAATGGGCCAGTTCCGGTTAAGGCGTATTCTAGCATATATCGAATATTATACAACTTGCTTTCTACCAACGATATATTTTCATGTAGCAAGAACGTAATGCCTCCCGCAAATATGTGATCTTGAAGATTATAACCCACACTTAAATTCTGAATCACTGGTATCCCATGTTCCGCTAAGTGTTCTTCAGGTCCTATTCCAGACAGCATCAGTAATTGAGGGCTATTGATAGATCCTGCGGAAAGTATCACCTCTTTGTTGGCACGAACGCGCAGCGTCCTTCCGTCTCTAAGGAACTCTACACCGTAAGCCCTCTTTGACGACGGATCTATTAAAATTTTCGTAACATGTGCTTGCATAGCGACGTGTAAATTCTTACGCGCGCTGATCGGCCGCAGGAAGGACTTCGCCGTGGAACACCGGCTCCCATGACTAACGGTCCCCTGAGGAAACATAAAGCCAGTCTGCCGTTCTCCATTAACGTCTCTATTCTCGTAACCCATTTCTTCTGCTGCTTGAAGGAACGCATTGCCCAATGGACCCTGCCATTGTGATTCGTTGATAGTTAGGTAACCCCCCGTCGAATGATACGGAGTCTTGGCGTAGTTCTGATTCTGATTGTCTTCCGATTTTTTGAAATAACTTAGGACGTCTTTGTAGGACCATCCTGGATTGCCTAGTTGTTCCCAGATGTCGTAATCTTTTTTGTTACCACGAACATACATCATGTAGTTTATCGTGCTGCTGCCTCCCATAACTTTACCACGTGGCCACAGGCAACGACCCTCGTTCATCGCTGTAGGCAGAATTTGCGATAAAGTACATGAAAGGCGATGCGAATAATTCGTAATCGATTATTAATGCTGGTTGGTGATTGATCTGAGTTTATATCTCTTTGGGTTTGACGATAAGATCATTCGCCGATTAACGTTTGTGGGTTAACGTTAGAACTACATAAATGTACCTAAATATTCTATATATAGGTCAGTATAATTCAAACAATATTAGTTAAGCTAAATATATCTATACAATTATTTAACTATTTAAGCAAAAATACATGTATACATGTATGTTTCTATTAATGTTAAAAATGAAAAATTTTCCCCACTCATATATACATAAAAGATATAACTTAGAAAACACGAAGCTGGCACCCCGCTGCGGGTAGCCGTCCACATGCTATATTTATTTTATTTTATTTTTTTATTTACCAATGAGATATAACACTTTATCAAATGTCCTACAGGACAAATTGTAAAAACCAAAAATAAAATAAAAAGAAAAAAAACGTATATGTACGTATATATATACGTATTGGGTAATTCTGGTATTAGTATTTATTAGTATCTAGTATTAAGTTATGCATGCGCTAGCATTCCTAGATATTACCTCTACAGTGATTTCTACTGGGTTCCGTCGTGTATTTCCAGTCGATCTCGGTGAGCTGCAGATTAGCAGCAGTAACAGGAATATCATATATAATGCTTCCATCGCCACCTGCTTCCAAGAGAAGTACGTTCCAGTCTTCTATCTCGGACAACCGATTCGCTATAACAATTCCTGTAAACATGTAAATTGGCAGAACATTATAGAACATAAGTAAGAAAACATCAATCTACTTAAATATTAGAAATACTTTTATTTCAAAAATATCATCGACAAAGGAAAAATATTTAATCTATACCACAAAACTAATTTCCTGATAAACCTGGAATATGTTCCCATAATATATAATTTATACGATATTTATGATGTAATACATATTTAAAACGTATTATAAAATAAACTTAAATTACGTTTATATGCAGGAAGGGTGGTTAAAATTTCGTTGTCAATATCTACCACAAAGTACGTCATTAATATACTACATAATAGATGGAGCGACTAAAGAAAGGGTACATTGGATGATCGAGATGTGTATATTGTTAGATTTGTGTGTTACTCTATTATATGGATAATAAAGCGCTCCTTCTCCCGTGCAAACACACAGGTAGTGCTTCTTTCTTATATTTTCAATTCGTTTATGGTGTAATTTTCTATCGATATTATGAAAAAACGTACCTGCAGTACCACCGCCTACGATTATGAAATCGTAAGATGGCATTAGTGATTCGGAAGGAAGATTCTTCGAAGAATAATTAACGAACAAATATATTATGTATAGCGATACGCTTAGTAAAATGGAAACCGTCGATCTGACTTGTACTGGGAATCCTCCTACAATATTGCGGATGACATCCATTTTATACGTCTCCGATCTTCTTTATCGAACTGCAACATTAAGATATAACAGCTTACCAAATATCTTTCATAAACTTCTGCAAGAGGCCACTCGTGGCAATTTCGCGAGTTCTCCCACTGACTATAGCATGCAAAAAACCCTTGTTGCGTAACAACATGTACTGCTATATTTGGCAAGCTGCTAAATTCTCGCGCATAATGTTATTCAGACTAGAAAATTTCTTAGACTTATGAACGTGTAAAGCTACAAATCAGCATAAAAAGAAATGGAATTTTATATATAATAAAACGTGTAGGATATCTCTGCGTGACAAACAATTAGTAATATGCACATTTGGGTGATGTTAGCACGTCTTTAAATTAATATCTATAGGATACATATCATATATAAAAAATATATCAGTTCAAAAAATTGTTCCTATAAAATTGATCCTCTTCCTCTTAGAGAGAAAAATCGTGTCTTTGATAAGTGAAAATGTACTATAACTGGTAAGTAAAGGAAATTGGATCTGGAAACATCTGGAATTAACTACATCTGTAATTAACTACACAGATTAATTCTGAAGCATGAATGTATCGAAGAAATTCGTTGGGCAGCATCCATATGCAACGTATTAAGCATTAAGTAACCTTGAACATAATGTTACGTAAACCTTCACCCGGGCATGCTACATTTTTGACGCCTATTTATTTCGACAGATATATTTATTAATTTATTCATTATAGTTATTTACTGACATCTGGTTATTACATTGATGATTTACTTTTCTCCAACACATAGTAACAGAATAAGTATTCTTTTATAGTAATTATTCCACAAAAGGTACACATCACCGATTTGAATGACATTGAAACAAAGTTTCAAGATGGACATGCTAAGCAATATTTTCGTATACCTATAGACGTCGCTTGGCCTTTGTTTCCAAGCCATTGGCACAAAAATTCAATTACATTTAGGTTATGATTACATGGAATGTAATCCAATGTAATCCTTCCCCGTGGAATAGGCAACCACACTTTCATATAGAATAAATTAAACAGAACTCACTAGTGAGAGAGATAACTATTTTTAATATTATACGAATAAAAAAAGAGAAATCAACGGCTTATGGATTGGGCTGCATTAATAACAGTTCTCACAAAATAATATTTGATAAACTGACTGATTCATGGAATACTGCCCTTAATACCGACCTTCAATTAGTCAAAAGTGTAGCATATATACCTTCATTTATTGAGAAATTGTTTAAAGAGGAAAAACTTATAAAATGAATTATTAAATAAGACACATTAAACATAAATTTCTTTCTATCTTGAAAATTAATGTCGAGTGACCGGTGTATGTAGATGCAGTAAAAAGTTGCCCAGAATGTTTGTTGTGATGAAATGTTTCGGTATGTTGTTATTGTTGTATTCTATTCTCTATTTGGCATGTACACAAATAGAGAATAAGAGTATCGGATATTGGAAAACCTATAACATATACGTGAATGTTATGTCTTACAATGTAGAATATCAGAAAAATCGAAAATTTTGAGTATACGTACGTGGGTTGAACCTTAAACGTAAGAGGGTGCACCGATCAAGCGCAAAGCAAGGAGGCAAATGCTACTTTGCTAACGATCCCTTGAATACTCGTTTCTAATTAACTATTCTGCTTCTATTCATCATTTATCCTATTGTCATCTGTTTTATTCGTAGTTTATATGTAACAAAGAACATATAAATATACATCAAATAAATATATGTGACTCAGTCAAGTGTGTGTTAAGAAATGCGCTGCTCACAAATGTCAGCGAAAAAGTACAAGTATTAATTAAAATAACTTTGCATACTGATTATATTAAAGAAAGTTTTGAATAAATTGTGTTACATTCTGGAACATTCACCGGATGTGTACCATTTAATTTTGTTAAATCTCATTCTGTTGCAGATACTAAGGTGATTTTCAACTCTTTCAAGGTCAATGTATTTTTTTTCTAAATTCTACGTCATAGCCGATAAAAAGCACAATCCAATGATCTGTCATAAGGTGATCCTGAGTTAATCTTGTACCTGAAAATCAGATAAAGTATGGAGTGTAATTGTATCTGCTTTCTGAGTCGGAAATTCCCGTTACGATTATAATAATCGACACCACGAACAGGTCGATCTCCTTATTTGTTTGTTATGTAATAAAACTGTAGTCTACAGTTCTATAATATATATATATATTTACAATTACTTACAACACTTGTCGCGTAGACTGTAGTGATGATGATATCCTGTTATTGATCAGAAGATGATTGCCTTCGTCGTGATGGAAAGTACAGTAGTTGACTACTAGAATGTTGAAAGAATAGAACAGTATTTGACTCGATTTGATATATTGAAGAACAATACTTGACTTGACTGCCCGAAGATTTGAGGACCAGTAGTTGACTTAACTGTCCGAAAATTTATTGAACAGTAATAAACCCGTCTCGTACTATGAAGGAGCAAAGTTCGGTGTGGGGTGTGCCTTTTTGAGGTAAGAACGCGGATTCGTTGTTCTCACTTTTCGGTAGAAAAGTGAGGGTAACGATCTGCGATGCTCATTGGTTATAGCCAATGGTAATAAATAATTTTGAGGAGAAGTTGTCCCCCAGATGTGGGTCGTGAGTGTCTTTCGTGTCCTTGCTACCGTCGTCTTAATTCGTGTCGTGCTACACAAATGTCAGCTAGAAAATACAATTATTAGTTAAAATAACTCTACATGATGATTGTATCATAGAATGTTTTGAATAAATTATGTTACATTTTGAGGGATTCACGGGATGTGTACCATTTAATTTTGTTATATCTCATTCTGTGGCAAATACTTGTACCTGTATAATTGTATCACTTGCTTTTAATGTTTCTGTCTACAGTTTTCTCCACTCACTTTTAATTGTGTTCTCGAGTTCATCAGCGGATATCGTTCGCGTTGTAGCTTCTGTCAATAAAGTAGATACAAATTGACCTTACCGGCGGAGTGTTGTTTCCAAAATACTTTTATGATAATAATTGCTTATGAAAGTAAAAAATGTTCGTCAAAAAGTTTATTTAAATAATTGTTATAGCACCTTAAAGTTTATTTTTTCTGTTTATAAAACACATGTTTTCTTTAAATCCGCCAAAATTTTTAATTTCACACTATTTTCTGCCTTGTTTTTAGTTCATCGAGAAGAAAAATATATAGTAATTTAAGCCTCTTTTGGTTTTTTGTTTCAGTCAAGAATTACGAGGTGGATTTTATAATAATATTTTTTATAATATAATATTTTTAGTTATAATATTCTTTTTCTGAAAAAAAAATTTTTTTGTATTCGTTAAATATATACAAAACCATATTTCAAAATTCAATAACTTCATTTCTTTCTTACCCTTCTAAAAAAATCACAAAAAGACGCTGTTTTGGAACATTCTAATTCAAGACACCCACCTTAAGTAATAGGACGATCGTTTGAGAATTACTGTATATTACTAATCTTTCGAGCTACACAAGTTGGAATTAAAAATAACATAAAGAACTAACATTTCATACTTCGATAAACAATCACAATATACATACGCAATACGCGGTATACGTCGATAAACAAAACACAAGTTTCCTCACAAAAGTTAAAAAACACGAAGACTGCCATGTGATCTCGATGTTAACGTAATCAAATAGCCAATTTAACCTTCAAACTCATTTCAGAATCCAATTGAACGTTTGTGAGCCTAAACTTGTTAAACTTTAATTATCAAAACGATATTTTATAAAGCAAATGCAATTACTACGACAAATTATAAAATATAGTCTGAAATACCGGCCGAGTATCGCATTCGTTTACCCTTAATCGAATCAATGCCGCGTAAATTCCATGAAATCGTTTCAAATCCAAAGTTATGTACAGAGCTGTGAAAGGCAGTAATACGACTGTGCTTTACCCTAAAATTGCATTGCTCAAGTTTCTTCGCGTCGTCATTTGACGTACACCACGTGTCACGTATTAATATCTGCTATTTTAGCAATCTTATTTATTACCATCTTATCTCATTTTTACCAACAGAAAACAGGTAAAAGAAGAAAACTGCTATGACATCCTGAAATTAAAACTGTGTTTACAGGACCCGCCAAATTGACGGATTTCAAACTTCGAAATGAAATACCCCAAAAACCAATTTTAACCATTTTGCATCGTGAATTAATCATTTCATCCAAAGAATTTATACATACAATTATTTTTTCGTAAGCTTCTTAATTTTTTAAATTTGTACGTAGTATATCTATTTCTAAGAAATCCGTCAAATTGACGGGCTGGCTAATTTCATATATGTTTGCACAATCCTTATATGTTTGCTTTATTTGTAAAAGTTTCAGTTATTGTAGACAGTCTCCGCTTATTGTAAGTATTTATAGTAATTCTTTACACATTATTTCTTTAGCAATCATTCTAATAAATCCGTCTTTTGATCAAAAAGATGTATGCTACCTTTAATTTCTCAATGACAAAGTTTTCCGTCTGTAACGTATAATATCAAAACATTATGAGCTCAGAATATGCGGTTCGTTGAAAATAAAGATATTATGAGGTTTAGTGTGAAACAAAAAAAATTGTTTCATTTTAAGAACGAAATGATAGCACACTCTGTTAATATGTTTAGAAACTGTTCAGTAGTTCATGATTTATCAACGAGTAAAGGTTATAGTACAATATTATATAAATTTGTAAGTGTGGCACGCGCGTAAAACAAATATGCCTGGCCTTTCCCGCTCCCCACAGTGCGCCGCGGTGACGCTCCAGTTTTACGTATAGGAATGCGATGTCGGTGGTCAGGAGAGAGACCAAGCCCTCCGACCTTGGCATCGCAGAAATGAGACCGAGGAGAGCGGTTACAGGTGCTCTCATATTCGAGGTCGCGGGCCAGGACGCTAACAGCAAAGCGTCGCGACTGGCCGAAAAGATGGTGGCTGTTCTTCGAGACTTTCCCGCCAAGGTCACCGTACCGCGGAAGATGGCGAAGTTGAGGGTGACCGGGCTGGAGGATTCAATTACCCCGGAGGAGATGGCAGCCGCCGTCGCCGAGGCGGGGGGCTGCCATGCCGCGGAAGTCAGCGTGGGCGTTATACGCGCCGCTCTCCGGGGCCTCGGTTCGGTGTGGCTGCGTTGCCCACTGACAGCGGCAAGGAAAATCGGCGGCAGCAGCGGCGGGGGAAGAGACGCTCCAGGAGGCAAGCTCCACATAGGATGGTCAGCGGCGGGGGAAGAGACGCTCCAGGAGGCAAGCTCCACATAGGATGGTCAGCGGCGGGGGAAGAGACGCTCCAGGAGGCAAGCTCCACATAGGATGGTCAGCGGCGAGAGTCACCCCTCTCCCGGCACGTCAACTCCGGTGCTACAAGTGCCTGGAGACGGGCCACATGCGCCGGGACTGCCCGTCAGCGGTTGACCGGTCGGATCGTTGCTACCGGTGCGGCATGGAAGGGCATCGTGCAAGGGACTGCCTGGCGCGGGTACCTAAATGCCCGGTATGCGCGGACTTTTGACTGCCCGCGTCGCACCGGCTGGGATCTCCAGCGTGTACGCCACCGGCCCGCACGGGGAGGACCGTACAAGAGATAAAGCCCGCTCCTGACGAAGGCGGTGACGCGACGGCGAATAAAGAGACGAAACCGTTGACCGGCCCCACGTAGGCCAGAAGAGACAAAGAGGAGGTCGGTCGTGACGACTGCGAGGAGAACGGTCCGGAGGAGGCCATGGAAACGGAGCCTTTTCCGACGTAAACGGAAGGAGAAGAGGTGCAGTGTAACATCAACCACTCCCGCCGGGCTCAGGACTTAATGCTTCAGAGCCTGGCGGAGAGGAGGATCGGCCTGGCAGTGGTGGCGGAGCCGTATAGCATCCCAGATGCGTCACGAGGCGCTGGGGACCTGCTCGGCTCGGTCGCCATACTCTGGAACAGGATCGCGGGGAACCTCTCCTGCTCAATGATCGAGCAAGGACGGGGCTTTGTGACCGTGAAATGGGGTGACCTAGTGCTGGTCGGCGTCTACGTGTCGCCTAACATCAGCAGGGTGGAATACGCCTCATTCCTGGACGGTCTCGCGGCTTGCGTGAGACGTCTGGGCGCCAATCCGTCGCTGATCCTTGGGGACTTCAACGCTCACTCCACGGCGTGGGGTTCCCGCAGGACCAATGGAAGGGGGAGCTCTGTGCAGGACTGGGCGGCTGTGCTCGACCTCCAGCTTATCAATCGGGGATCGTCCAGCACGTGCGTGGCGTGGCGCGGCGAGTCCATAGTGGACCTCACGTGGGCAAACCCTGCCGCTTCCGGCCGTGTCTCGGGGTGGGAGGTGTTGGCCGAGGAAACACTCTCGGACCACCTCTATATCGGAATAGACGTGACAGTCAGTGGCGCGGGAGGCGACCGTTTGTTCGGGTCGTGCGGGCCCGAAGGCTCATCGGTTAGAGGAAGAAGGAATTTCCCGCGGTGGGCGGCGACCCACCGGGACGAGGATGAAGAAACGGAGGCGGAGGCAGCCCGCCTGAAGCGCGACTTGCAAGCGATCTGCGATTCGTGTATGCCGCGGTCCGGAGCCCCACGCCGCGCTCGGGCGATGTATTGGTGGTCTGAGGAGATCGCTCATCTCCGCGAGGCGTGCATCCGCGCCCGATGCCGTTATACCAGATCCCGGCGTAGGCGACAAGGGGATGAAGCCATGGTGGCTTATTTGTACGACGCCTACCGCGAAGCGCGGAGGCCTCTGCAACGAGTCATCAAGGAGGCGAAGAGACGAGCCTGGGATGAGCATCTGGCCACCCTCGATTCCAATCCCTGGGGACGCCCGTACAGACTAGTGCTGAACAAGCTCCGTCCTTGGGCGCCCCCCACGACGGAGAACATGGACATATCGAGAAGATCGGAGCGCGGTAGTCCCCGGGTCCCGACGGGGTTCCGGCCCGTGTGTGGAACGTGGTCGCCGGAGTCTTGGCCCCAAGGCTGAGAACTCTGTTTGACAGATGCCTGTCACGGTGTAGTGGTGTCTCACAAGGTTCGGTACTGGGCCCGTTGCTGTGGGACATCGCGTATGACACGGTACTTCGGGCACCGATGCCCCCGGACTCGGTGCTGACGTGTTACGCCGACGACACGTTGGTGCTGGTATGGGGATCGACATGGGGCAGGACCGTCCGTCTGACGGAATTGGCGATCGCCTGCGCGGTCGCCGCGATCAAAGGGTTGGGGCTGGAGGTATCCCCCGAGAAGTCTGAGGCGGTGTGGTTTTGCCGAAAGGCCATGGTAGATCGAAATAAATCGAGACGCCTTATTCCAGACAAGATAACCAACATCGTCCGATCACTAAGAGCTATACCTCTTTCGTTAAAGTTTCCATGCCTGTATGTACGACCATGATCAACATTGGCGCTTACGCTATCATGAACGTAGTTCACATTCCATCACATAAGTTCCATATTCACATGTGCTATTTTGATTGAATTTTGATTGATAATTCCTATGTTTGCTAAGTAGGCTGCTAGGTTGTGTTGGTTCGTGTCATACTTTGTTCCAAGCGGGAACTTGCTGGATATCTTCACTGATGAGTTCACTAGCAGATCCTGGACGAAACACTCTTTTTCGTCTTAATTCCTCCACATCTTTTCTTCTCTCACTCCTATTTCAAAATCTCACAAGAATTCTAACTGAATTATTACTAATTATTCTAACTAAGAATATTAGCTGAATGACAAATCATAGATGCTGGGGACAAGTACGTGAACTGCTATTGTGTAAACGACTTGATTGTATGAACCAACTTGTCCCCCAACAGATTCATATAAACGAAGTTCTATTGTATTGCAAAATTACTTATTATGTACAAAAAAAAAACATTTCATATAAAATTCTAATGTATTATGTGTCTTTAAATGTTGGTGATCAGTTTTGGAGTTTCTGATCTCGCACGGGGTAATATAAACACGACCACACCTCCAGAAACAGTACAGCGTGACAATTTCTCCTCATAGGTCAAAATACACGCATTTTTGCACGTGCCCTGAGTGGCATGATGATTAGGCGGAGACCAGTGAGCGCACTATCACCGTCCAGGAATGTGTTCCGTCCTCGACTTGACCGTCCAGGAATGTGCAAATTCGACAGTTACAAGTATCGCAACGTTGTTGCGAGACGAGTCTGGTAGATTTTAAAAAGGTAAAGGTTAAATTTTCCGGTGCGTCCAGCAGGTAAGTAGATAGGAGAGCAATTAAGGAGGGAAGTGTCGGTAAATTAACTAAGTCGTGACCGTCGGTAACGCGAATTCACAAGTTTTTTGTTACGAGTTGCACACGTTTTGAGTAAGTCGCGCGTGTATGGCAAATACCTGTAAAAAGTAGGAAGATAATAGGCCGGAATTCGTGGGATAGTGTGATCCTAATATCAAAACAGTGTAAGACTTCTTTTTCAATTTAATTTATTAATCTGTATTCCTCTATGTACAAGACTGCGCCTGCTAAATAATCCTTCCTATGATACAAGATAGAAGTCCATTTACTAGTAAAATTGCATTTCACCATCAAACTCACGCAATACATTGCAATCAATTTTTTTAACCATAATAGATTAAAAAAAGAGAGACAAAACGAAAGAACAATGCAGATTATTATTTACAAAAATAATTGATCAATTATCGATCGATTAATTATTGGACAATTCATCTCCGCATTTTTACAAAGGGAAAGAAATACAAATTCAAGATAATCATTCTTTCTTTGTACTGCTTTCAATCAATATAATGAACATAACCTGTGAATTAGGCAATAGTCAATTCATTATTAATTATGTACAAGTAATTATTATTGAATAAAGAATTAATGAAGGAATACAAAAATTTTTCGTGGTTATTTCATAATGACAACCCATCAATCAATCGACGAATACGGAATGACTAATTAATTAATCATCGGTACTAATTGTAAGGTCTTTTTGTTAAAGACCGACAGTAGTGACACAATTAACTAATTAATCTTAAATATAATTGATCAATTAACGATAAAATTTCTTAAGCTAATTAAACGAAATTGATACTATTTAAAGCACCTGAAAAATTCTGCTCTTAAAAATTGTGCTCCACTTAGAAAATTCACTGCGACTTTTACTCTTTTTTTTTAACAGTAATTAGTGTGATCATATTTACTTGTCGCAATCTGAATCATTATGTTATAAATTAATTTTGTTTTATCATGTTATCATATATGAAGTCATTTATATCCTTTTACGTGCATTATTGGCCTTGCATTTTTTTGGTAACTGTCTCGTTTTTTCTCTTTTTTTGGACACTTTGGCATAAAAGATAAATAAATATATCAAAGTGACGCGGCTGAAACGAATCAATTTTGATTCAAATAATCTTAAAAATGAAGAATATTACTCTAACTAAAAAAAAAAAAAAGAAAAAATAATGCACAACATTAAAAAAGATTTTACATAAAAAATATGTTTCGACTATTTCAATGGTAACAAGAAATGTCATTACTGATAAAAATTGCATTGAGTAATGTAACATTTCGTATTACATGATTGCAACGTTCTAAGTCACTTTAAGTATTAGCTACAATATGCTATTATTCTCTATACAATGTAAATTAATTCACATAATACACCTCCCTAATACCCATTTGGTTTTCATATATGTGTAAATTAATAATTTCAAATTACTTTTTTCGCACGCGCCTCTACATTGATATTCACATAATAATGGATACCAAAAATAATCATTTACAAGTTTTTGGTTTGTTCTTCGATTAAGTAACATTTTTCTTTTCCACATATGAATTAGTTATGTACAACAAATCATTTAAGAACTAATCTAATCAACGTAAAATAGCTGCTGTGTAAAATTAAGATATGGAGGTTCTCAATTATTTTCGTAATTACAATATGTCGGAGCGTTGATAAAATGATCATTTAAAAGCTTTAAATTAAATATTTACATAATCGAGTATAATACTGTAATTTTAGGAATACGTTACATCGTTTTTCATGTAATAGCTTTCCATGCAAATATTTAAAAATATTGAGTTATAAATTTATAATTTAAACAAATAATATTTCAAATATTTCTCAATATTCACGCAGAAGAAGGATTTAGTATCAAAAGTGAAACTTAAAAAGAAAAGCGAAAAAAATAGCTAATGTAGGAATGTTAAGTTAATTTAAATAGTACTGGCCAGCAATGTGATACTTCACAATATTTCACAGAAATTGTAAATAAAGATATTGTCAATTAGTGTCCAACAATAACATTACAGTGAGTACAAAAGAAGAATAATATTAAGTAATATCAGATTCTCAAGCTTGATACTAAATATGTATCTTTATAGTGTAAACGCACGTATTATTCTGTTCTTTATAAAATACTATTATAAAATAAAAGCATATTCAATTTACTTCTAATTTTAACCCTTTGCACTCAAGAGGCGATTTTCGGTTCGCCATGGAGTTTCGTGTGGCAACTCGAGTGACGAGTGAGAGACGACAGTTCCTGTTTATGCTAGATTTCGACATATCCAATTAATGAGATCGCAGTATTAGTTCATAAATAGGTTCGTTAGCTCTTTATATTCTTTGTTAGAAAGTGTAAAGAATTACACTTTAAAATGGAGATAAAATATTTAATCCCAAATTCCTCCGAAACTATGATTCTATAAACGTCTCCGACGTTAATTCGAATTCGACGACCATGGCAAAAATATTATAGTTTAGAAGTCCTAAAAAATGGTTTTCAGAAGTGAAATTAGCTCAAATGAAGACGAACTTCATTTTGAGCTATTGAGAAATGAGATCAATTTTATTCAAGAATGCACCTTAGTGAATACTTCATAAATTACGATACAAAGACATACAGAAATTAATATTACAAAATCATATTTTCAAAGATGTAAATATGCATAAATTATTAGAATATAATGTTTTTGTACATCAATTAGTGTATAAAATCATTTTACACTAGCATAAGATACGTGTCACATATGCGCTAAATCATCTCGAATTGCTACTTCGCCTGACTAAAAAAGTTCTCGAGTGCAAAGGATTAATATTAGAACGCATAACTAATGGTACATAAGCTTGTGTATGATATTTAACTTGGTTTCTTTTTCTCTTCTTTTTTTTTTTTTTTTTTTTTTTTTTTTTTTTTTTTTTTTGGTACATTAAAAATTAAATTTTGTATTCTCTTTAGCTACATCGTGAAATGTCTGTGAATAAAATAAAGATTTTTATCGACATTATTTGATAAAACAACTGTGATATAGATGAAATGAAGTAAATTGTTCATTTTATCACTGCTCCGACAATCGTATATTACGTTCTGTTAAAAACTTATCTGGCTGTTCCTTTATAATTTAGTCAATACTCAATAAACAATGGTTTCAAAGTAATCCACCCTTTCGTCCAAACAGCAGCGAGCTAATACTTCCCAAAGCGGATTGCGCAGGAGATTCTTTTGCAGTCGAAACAGGGACTGCAGCAGATGTAACCTGTCCGAGATCAGATCTCATGGCCCTAGCACAAGTTCTTTTTTGTCTAGATTCCCTGTTTGATGTAAACTCGTCTTGTTTTTTGTCAATTATATTTCGTTTTGTCGTCGAGGAATCACTAGCAGTGGAAGAAGGTGAAAGTTTCTCTTGGTTTCCACGCATGGAGTTTCTCAGGAAAGTTAACTGAGCCATAGGGCTTGCAGTAGCATGCCTGGTGTATAAAGAACCTTGTAACACTAATGGGGAGAAAGATGAACCATATGTTGAAGCCATTGTTGTGTCAATGCCTATTCTTTCAAGTTTCTCAACTAAACGGATACTGGTAAGAGCTTTTTTATCTGATCTGGATAATTCGTGTCGTTTCCTCTTTGCCTGTTGGAAAATACAAGAAATATTAAAATAAATCAAAGTCATAAAATAATATATGATAAAGATAGAACAATAAATATAGAGAATAAAATATGTTTGGTATAAAGAAATAGTAACAATTTCCCATTCTAATACCTTATTTTTTTAAGGTTAAATACTTCTAAAACTATCTGATTAAGAAATAAGTAATTTTTGAGTGTTAAATTAATTCATCTTAGATGTTATAGAAACAATTCTCTTAAACATTTCTAATTTCTTCTTTCAATATTTAATCATTCATTAAATTTAAAATAAATTAATAATGTCCTTTCTAATGTAAATTCCTTTTATTTTCAGGAAACCATCCACTATAATAATTTGTTACACTTTTGTATTTAAATACCTAATTTTTAATTAGCAAGTGATTGTTAACGATCAATTAAAGATCTGAATTTGAATTATAAATAAGAGAACTATCATTTATATATTGATAAACAGAATATGCCTTCTATTCTTAATAACAAAACAGTAATATTATTTCTAATAATATAATCGAACTAATAATTCCTCATTGTTATGACAATTGTTCATCAATATGTGGAGGAAAATTTATTTAATTAAATATCGAGAAAATTCTATTGACACTCCACGCTTTTCAATATTCACATGAATATGTGAAATGATGTCATGATTAAGATCAGAATTCTTTAACTAATCGGAATTACTTATTAATGTTTACATGCAACATGTATAAAGATGAGATTTATTAGGTTGTAATGGTGTTACGCATGATTTGATGAAATTTTTATTCAAGAAACGTTACTACTTATTAAAATTACCCAGTATTTTCTTCTTGCTTCATTATTTTATCAAATTTTAATAAATACATCGCTCATGTTTAAGGGAAATTTTCACTATTTAAACTCATTTAAAAGATACATATTGAATATTGGATGTTTTACAATTCTTATCAAAATTAGAAAATGTCAATTAGATGTATTTTATAAAATTACTATTTTTTATGCATTTTATAGAAATAAATGTTGTGTGTAATGCGAGGTGCCAGTACAACATACCCGAACTACATACCCGAAAAATGGTTTTCAGAAGTGAAATTAGCTCAAATGAAGATGAACTTCTCTGTTTTACTCAATATCCGAATATACTTACATATGTATACGTATTAATGCCGGTTACTGTATTCTACTTTTATTTTGTCTACGAGAAACATCCACTGCGCAAATTTATCCAACCGCATGAAGTAACTTTTTCATACTTATGTCAATTTGAACATTGATCATATTATCGATACCTGACCTACTCAGGGTCTAATTTTCGTACACTAGTTGGCATATCGAAATTCTCCGCCAATATTAAAATTATTAAGCGAGAAGATCTCCAGGTAAGGGTGCCAGTATGTCCGAGCTAATCTTAAGAACTATTCAGCCGGTTTCATTAATTCTTTCACCGTTGGAAAGATCGTCTTAGCCAAATAGAGGTAGGCTATATTTTATTGCGTTTGTTCCTCAGTGTGCAAGGAAGCGAACAATGATCATTAATACACAAATCGGACTAATGCTACTAGGACAATCGACAAGCATTGCAGTCATGATGAAAATTGTTCCATTCCTCCACCATGGTGGTGAAGAGCTACACGGCAGATAACTGGAGTGAGAGCAATGCGATAATTGGCCTAACGATGAAATCTGACATATACGTAGCTTACGTGTTGATTTACAAGTTATTTATCGTGGATAATATAACTGTTTGAAGGGATGCATGAGGTTACGGGTGAGTTTACAGGTGACAAGCGATCCAGTGTCGCATTGTCACAAAACACAGATTTTGTTTAATGGATCCGATCATCAAATGGTAAAGAGATTAGTGCCCTTTTGGTAAACGGACTGTGAAAGACAGCACGACACTTACTCCAGATAGTTGGAAGCGAAAAGCATCAACAAAATTGCACTTTTAACATCTACAGAAAAATGTTGCTTATAACGTTGTGCTTTATCACTAGAATCTGAGAAGACGTTCCATTTCTACAATTTTTCATCAAAAATACATAGAGAATGATAAATGTAATATAGTATGTATAAAATGGGCTCACGTACGACATATGATACATACAATTACTATGTATCATAAATGCAATTACGACATACAACTTCGATATTATTATAAAAGTGTATATAGTGTTAATTATCTGCAATTTCGTTACGTAATTATGTACCGTATAGATTATTTTATCTATAATTGTTTCGTTGCATAATAAGCATATTTACTTTATTTCTAGCTTCGTAAATTCTTTATCCCGAAATACTTCTTTCTCGTGAACAAAGGATGTTGTCAGAATTATAGAGGCTGAAGTAAAACGCGAGAATCACTTACGAAAAAACAATGCGAGAGAACAATCAGAAAAGTAAATCGAGCGTTCGAACACTCGCTTATTCTTGCATGAAAAGATATAGAATAAGTTTCCTTCCGAATACTTCTTTGTCAATAGGAGGACGCCTACAACATAAAATGAAGTAGAACCTAGAATATAATATATCAGATGCTTTGTATCTTTTGATATGTACACTTTGAAGACATAGATGTAAACCGAATGCACATAGAAGATAGAAAATAGAAATCGTGGAAGATTTAACTGCAGCATAGCGTAAACATTTCGAGTGTCATGAGCTGTTTCTGCATTACGATATTATCGTACGCGTGCATTGCGTCGTGTGGCATATTTATTCACTGTGATTTAAATTTCTTTTATCAGTAAATCTCTTTGATGAAATCGCACCTTTCGTACACTGCTGAGTTCTCTATAATTCGCCCTGCTTCATTTTTGAACTGCTGTAGTATATGTTTCTTGCACGCGTATCCATTCAACAGAAACGAGGATATCACCCCGCAGAAAAGTATAGGTGTGCGAGTTCTGCCAGAGCATTATTCCGACACTCTTAGGAAAAACATGAAGAGGTAAATGGCAAAAACTATGAATAGCAACACTAGAAGTAACTGATACAATTACACTCGATGCTTTGTCTGATTTGCGGTATAGCATGAACACGAAGTTATTTAATTACGGATCATTGAATTGTGCTTCTTATTGGCAAGAATGTGCGACATACATGAAAGATATAAAATAATTCGTTTAAAATATTCTTTAATACAACAATTACGTATGGAGTCATTTCAAATAACAGTTGTTATTTTATCGTCCACATTTGTTTGTTCGTCCAGTCGCGGGGAGACGAGTCTCCGTTAGGAGCGTCAACGGGAGTCGTAAATTCCCGTTACGATCTGATGATCGACACCACGAGCAGGGCGATCCCCTGATTTCAGTTACGACAATAGGGGTGGTTTATTGAAATAACTGTAGTCTCCAGTTATATGTTTTTATTTATTTCGCCACTTTTCACAACACTTGGAACGTATATATAAATATGTTATAATGGATATCGGTTAACGTGATGAATCCCGATATCGTGTGAAACTATTAGACTAGCTTGCCGAATGAATGCAAGAACCGTCCGACGTATGTTGACGCGAAGAATCGAATGTCTCGTTCGCGTGAATTGAAGTTACTACTTAGTGCCTCGATGGCTAGAATTATACTTGAATGACTTGCCGAATGTTAGATTGCGACTTTGCGATACTTCTCAATGAGTTCGTTGGACCGAGCGATCGTGGTAGACGTGTTGATTGACTTGACGACGGAGATGAACTGACTTGATCGTGACGATGCTGTGTCGGAGGTGAGCTAAGGAAGGGTGTGTCTAACGCACGGAGTCATCCGATTTGTTGATGACAGTTTTTGGTTGGAGAAGTGAGGGCAATAGAAATTGTTTCTATTGGTTAGTAAGACTATCGATGGACTAGGAAGGGTATTAGCCACCCTCGATGGAAAGTTGGGAGTAGGAGGCATCGCACGTGTGAACACTTAGCGTTCACGTGTTTTCCAGATGCTAACCAGAAACCTTGGAAAACGCTTTCGCGGAAAAGTCCTTGTTTGCAATGAAAGACTTTCGCCAGATTTTTCTGTGATTTATAGTCGGGCTGCGAGTATTTTCAAGAGTACGCGATAAGGATGTACGGACATCTGGCTGCCATCCGTCCGCGATGTGAGGTCCGGCCCAGGTAGAGAGTCGGGCGACGTAACAACATTTATGAGCAATACATATCTTAGCATTCACTTGACTGACTTTTTATCGTAAGAAATATTCTCAAGACATGTATAAACTACATAAGAATCACGTATATATTTGCTTGATGTATATTTATATGTTCTTCGTTGCATCTAGGCTATGTTGCAGAATAACTAGTCTAGATTGAGTATTCAAGAGATCGCTAGCAAAAAAGTGATGTTGGAGTCTCTGCTTTTTATTACGCCAGCCTGTATATTTGTGGTGATAGTAGGCTACTCGTAGTGTGTAGGGTGAGACACGTTCTGCTGCGGGTGTAGATTTCGCTGCTGGGGTATTACTGTATTTTTCATCTCATTTTTGATGCCGCGGAAGAAAAATCGGTCTGTGATCGCCGGGATTTGAATCCTGGTTCCGAACGTGACCTAAGGCTCTATCCTCTGCGCTGCCGACACCAGTTAGTGTTGTGTGGTGGTATTTCTACTGTCGAGTGCTGTCACAGAATCATTCGTCTCCTTACTTTGCATTTGATCGGTGCACTTACATATAGCACTACAGTTATCGTTCAATCCACGTACGTATTCTAAAACCTTCTGTATTTTCGCTAATATTTGATTCTTTCGTTATTTCTGATCTTCTACATCTTAAGTATCACATTCATTCAATGTCCATGTCACTCATATTTCAAATAAATTTTCAGGAAAGGCTACATGTCATCAATTTGCATGATACCGAGGTATTTCATCACAATTCACATTCCGGACCACTTCGTCGTATGTCTATGTATCACGATCACTTGACATTAGTTTTCAAGTTAAAAAGAAATTTATGTTTCGTACGTATTATTCAGCAATTCGTTTTACAAATGTTTCTTCTGTAAGCAATTTTTCAGTAGCGGTAGAGTTATTCGTTACATTATTGACCAATTGAAGATCGGTTGAAAGATACAACAGTCCATATGTCAATCCATTTTTTGAGCATTATTTTACGCCAATGGTTATAGATTCAGCCGGACCTGTAACCCATTCTTTGTGTTTGAAAATAATTAAAAAATGCTATCTCTGAACTAGTGAGTTAAGCTTTGTTCGAAAGATTTGGCCACCTGCCCTAGAACTTATTAGAATCGTAATGAAAATTTAATCGAAGTATTCTGTTAATAAGACTAAAACTAAGATCGAGTGGCGTCTATAGGTATAGGAGAAAGAACAATCAAAGACCCAAAACCGTCCGACGGAGCAAATGAAGAATTAGTATATAAGTAAAACATGATCGGTTGGACATTTCTGTATCATTATATTAATATTTACTGAATATTTAACATGCTCCATATCGAAGCTGTTTAACGAAACTTTCTTTGAGTGTACTATGTACCCATTAATCGTAAAAAGCAACTGATTTCAGATGTGTACTGATTTAATGGTCGTATCTCGCACGTTAAAGTACGTTTTTCCCTGACGACGTCATGATCTTTTTGTGGAAGAGATATAGTAACAGCAACATAATTTATAGCTCTAATATTGAGAATCATATGATACTTGTAGCTGTCGATTTGTATGCAAATTTTTATTCAAATTAGACTGTGTAAGGAAAATTGTACTATGGTTGAAGGGTACAGATTCCCATTTTGATCTTTTGTAAGCAGAAATTAAATTAGCTTCGCTCCTTAAACATACATGCTTTTAATAACAATGCTCTGTCAAGAACAAATTTACAAAAACAAATATTTATTTAATTATCTTATTTATTAGAGACGAAATATGAAGTGGATAAAAACGTCATACATTTACAAATTGAGTACTGGTTTGAAAATTGTCTCGAAATTCTTTTCCTATGTATGCACATTAATTGAAAGAGGCATTATACAAGAGAGGAGCATCCAAATGTATTTATTACTGATTGCCTGTTATTTCGTCTTATCATGCGAATAAAGATTATTAGAAAGGTATCAAGTCTTATTATTACAGGTTGATAAGGGATACCGGAGAAGCAAAAAATGGATGTCGTAAAGAATATTCTCGGAGGATTGCAATCAGAAACGATCGCATCGGTGCTTTCGGCGCTCTTAAGCGTGTCGTTATATGCCATGTACTTGATTGTTAATTACTCCGCGACGAATATTCCATCTAAATTATTATTGCCGTCTTACGATTTCATAGTTGTAGGTGGTGGTTCTGCGGGTATGTTTTTTTGATGCTATCGACACAAATTCCATGACAAACCTAATAAAAATGTGACAGAGACAAACATAACTGTGTGCTTCCGTGGAAAAAGGAATGATTCTATTTGTTATGTAGTATGTTAATGACGTTGTGCGTTCTTGTGCAAATTGGCGTCCAAATTTTAACTTCCTATTGCCTACATATAAACGAATTTCAGATATATTTTGTAAACATATTTTAGGTTTTTCATGAAATCCGATTTGTAGTATCAATAAATTTTGAATTTGAACTACCAACTTTAGATATAAAAATATTTCAAACATTTAAATTAATTAACTTTTTCTTATTACGTATGTTCTATAATACTCTACCAATTTACGTGATTACAGGAGCTGTCTTGGCGAGTCGTTTGTCCGAGATAGAGGATTGGAATGTACTTCTCTTGGAAGCAGGTGGAGATGGAAGCATTATATATGATATTCCTCTTCTTGCCGCCACTCTGCAGCTCACCGAGATTGATTGGAAATACAAGACGGAACCCAATGAAAATTATTGTAGAGGTATTTAATATCTAAAAACACTAGCGCATACATCATTTTACATCCTATGAAATATGAATACCAGAGTTACCCAATAAGTCTGTATGAGGAAATTTTCTTTTTCAACATTAATAGAAACATACATGTATCTTTAGCAAAATTAATACAGATTTTTTCTTAAATAGTTAAATAATTGTGTAGATATATTTAGCTTAACTAATATTGTTTGAATTATACTGACCTATATATAGAATATTTAGGTACATTTATGTAATCCTAACGTTAACCCACAAACGTTAATCTGCTAATGATCTTATCGTCAAACACAAAGAGATACAAACTCAGATCAATTCAGCAACCAGAATTAATAATCGATTACGAATTATTCGCATCGCCTTTCATGTACTTTATCGCAAATTCTGCCTACAGCGATGGAGGAGGGTCGTTGCCTGTGGCCACGTGGCAAAGTTATCGGAGGCAGCAGCACGATAAACTACATGCTATATGTTCGTGGTAACAAAAAAGATTACGACATCTGGGAACAACTAGGCAATCCAGGATGGTCCTACAAGGACGTCCTAAGTTATTTCAAGAAATCAGAAGACAATCAGAATCAGAACTACGCCAAGACTCCGTATCACTCGAGAGGGGGTTATCTAACTGTCGAAGAATCACGATGGCACACACCACTGGCCGATGCGTTCCTTGATGCAGGACGAGAAATGGGTTACGAGAATAGAGACATTAATGGACAACGGCAGACTGGCTTTGTGTTTCCTCAGGGGACCGTTAGGCATGGGAGCCGGTGTTCCACGGCGAAGGCCTTCCTGCGGCCGGCCAGCGCGCGTAAGAATTTACACGTCGCTATGCAAGCACATGTTACGAAAATTTTAATAGATCCGCTGTCAAAGAGGGCTTACGGTGTAGAGTTCCTTAGAGACGGAAGGACGCTGCGCGTTCGTGCCAACAAAGAGGTGATAGTTTCCGCAGGATCTATCAATAGCCCTCAATTACTGATGCTGTCCGGAATAGGACCTGAAGAACACTTAGCGGAACACGGTATACCTGTGATTCAGAATTTAAGTGTGGGTCGTAATCTTCAAGACCATGCAATTATTACAGGCATTACGTTTTTGGTGAATAAACCAGTATCGTTGGTAGAGAGCAGGTTGTATAATATTCGATATGTGCTAGAATACGCCATATTCGGAGCCGGTCCTTTCACCGAGCTAGGAGGTGTCGAAGGACTAGCTTTTATCAATACGAAATACGCGAATGCCTCCGACGATTTTCCAGACATGGAACTGCATTTGGTGGCATTGAGTCAGAACACCGACAGCGGCAGAATTTTAAAAAAGATTTGCGGTCTGAATAGAGAATACTACAATGCTGTATATGGGGAGTTTCTTAATAAGGACGCATGGTCCGCGATTCCCACGCTTTTGAGACCGAAAAGTAGAGGGGTTATCAAGCTTCGAAGCAGCAATCCCTTCCATCGTCCGTTGATTTATCCCAACTACTTCGAAAACCCGGAAGATATGGCGACGATGGTAGAAGGAATTAAGCTTGTGGTCGAGATGAGTAAAACTGCACCACTTAGACGTTATGGTAGCAAATTATTACCGGTACAATATCCTGGCTGCGAAAATATTCCTATTTATACCGATCCATACTGGGAGTGCATAATCAGATTCCTTGCCACGACTATATATCATCCAGTGGGTACTTGCAAGATGGGGCCTAATTCGGATCCAACAGCTGTTGTAGACCCTCGGCTTCGAGTTTACGGAGTCACCGGACTTCGAGTCATAGACGCCTCGATTATGCCAAACATAGTCAGTGGTAATACCAATGCCCCTACTATCATGATCGCAGAGAAGGGTGCGGATATGATAAAAGCGGAATGGTTCAGGAAACCGAGTTTTCAATGAATAATGTTTTTGTAATATTTTAAATAAATGTGCAGTTTTTGCAAATTAATTTACGTCAACTGCTATTGTTTATTACATAATAGGAACGTATAATTATGAACTCGAAATATATTTTCGTTTTGTATCGCGAATAGCGAAATTCGAGTAAGAATATAGTCATGCTTAATCAAATGAATACCTGGTAAATTAAGTTTTAACAAGTAGAAATTAGTCCTGTAGAATTCTGTTTGTCCAAACTTATCGAGGAACAAATAGTTAATAAAGTAGCGGTTCATATTACATTTCTTCGATGTTGATATATTGCATTGCAATTGAAACGTATAGTGTGAGAAAAGCATAGCGTCGATGAAGAAAAATTGTTACAGACGTTCAGTACTATATTTTGTAATTTCTTTCCTTCATTATCAGGATATAGTTTATACATACTTGATATGATATATTTGATAGAATGCAGTCAACTTTTTGAATAGCACAACAATGTGAATTTATAATATCTGTATGTATGTTTATTATATTGATACAAACAACGAATACCGAATGTCTACTTTTATAAATAATAAATTACAGGATGTCTTAGAATAAAATGTGATATGTACAAGAATCGAATTATTATTTACTATAATTCTCTTACATACATTAAACCTATGGCTGATGGACGCAAAATGCTGATCCCAGAGATTGTTGGTTCTTTTTGACACCTGCATACCGACAGTTGGTCCATAGATGTTACAAAATTTCGGCAATTAGAAATTGACTGGTCGAAAATGAAAAATGAGGCAATTACATTGAAAATTTTGTTCATCAATTATTAGGGCATGTACACACTGTTGTTAATCATATCCCTGCAACCGGCAACCACTTTATCATTGCTGTATTTGAGCCAATACGCACTTGATTTCGGCGAACAACGAAACCCATTGAATCAAACGGAAATGTTGACAGAATAGGTAATTTTCTTACAGATCAGATATGATTTAAAATTTATATTAGTTGCACGTTAGTCAACGAGATTGACATTTCTTTAGGACAAGTGTAGAGTTACGTAAGTACAGCTTCGCGCGATATTACTGCGACCATATGTCTGTCTTCGTTGTTCTCAATTGGGAAAACAGAGAAAAACGATCGCAGCGATATCGCGCGGACAAAGGTTGCTCGTATACAACGAGCTCAACATAACAGAAAATTAATTATGCAAAGAAGAAACAGAGATTATGCAAACGATTGTAGAATTACATACAGTAAAATAAACAGAGTGTCTAAAGGTAGTTAATAAATAACATGAGTAAGTTAGTTTATTGCAAAAATTGTTGACATTTACAACTAAACGATGAAGGCAGTGATATTGACCATAATATATGCGATGATTTTTAGGTTAGTTAATAATAACTTTACTACAAAAAGAACACTGAAAACTGTAATAGATTAACAAATTTTTGCTATAGCATATATGTATACGTATATTTATTTTTATATTAAATTATTTATTTGTAGATATCATGGTATAAAAATTAATATTTTATTAACAAATTTTAGCGTTGGTTGGAAAGTAATGTAACGCTACTTGATCCTGCTTAGTCAATTCAGGTTTCTACTTATTCCTATTTTTCGTTTTAATTTCATCTACTAATGAAAAAATCAATTTTGAAACGTTTACATATTTTATTTTTTTCACTGCAGTCTTCAAGATGGCTAAGATAAATTTGAAACATTCTGAAATACTGAAATACATTTGCAACATCTTGTTTATTAGTTTTTTATTTAAATCAATCACAAACGCAACATACTTGATGTCATAATTAGTATGTGAGTCTTGATTACGAGTGTACAAAATAGTAAACGAATTTAAGAAATTTAAGGAGTTAAAAAATGTCTCATTAATTATACCTGACGAAAGATCTCTAATCTTTTGCATGTTTTTACAGTACTATTCTCCTGTACTATTTCTTAACTTGATGGTGATATCTGTGGCACCATTATAAACTATATTTTACATATTAATTTATAATATTATATTAATTATAATTAAATAATATAAATCATATATGAGCACCAATATAACTTCACTTTGATTGAAAGCATCTACTTCATACAAATTCTTCTTTTCAATCATAACAGTATCCTACTAAAAGAATTACCAGCTGTTGACTGCAAAACTCCATGGCATTCTATTAACAAACAATAAATTAAAATTTGGCAACTCTGGAACAATGTGCTAAAGCATGTAAATATCTGTAACAAAAAATCTAAAAATGTTAGATGTGTTAGATGTGCTAGGTATGTAAATATGAAACCGGAATTGTTATATAGAAAATACACGTTTATTGTATGAAAATGATTAAAAATATTTTATTCGAAGTATTGCCCATCGCTAGCTATACATTTTTCCCACCTGTCTGGCAATTGGTGGATGCCACGCCAAAAAAACTGTCTCTCTTTTGAGGCAAACCAGTCGTCGAGCCATTTTCGTACATTTTCGTAAGAAGTGAAGTGCTGGTCAGAAAGTGCGTGTCCCATCGATGCAAATAAATAGTAATCGAATGGAGCCAAGTCTGGTGAGTAAGCCACGTGCGAAAGTATTTCCCAACTGAACGCTTCGATCGTTTCCTTGACCGGTTTTGCTGTATGCGATGGTGCATTATCATGGAGCCAAATTACTTTGCGTTGCCTTTTTTGATATTCTGGTCGTTTTTCACGCAAAGCTTGATTCAAATCGATCATTTGTTGTCGGTAGCGCTCAGTATTAACGATTTCGCCAGGTTTTAACAGCTCGTAATAGATCACACCCTTCTGATCCCACCAAACACAGAGCATCGTCATCCGTCCATAGCGATTTGGTCTTGTGGTCGATGTCGGTGGTTCGCCTGGAGCTACCCATGATCTTTTACGCTTAGGATTCTCAAAATATATCCACTTTCCATCGCCAGTCACAATTCGGTGGAGAAATGACCTTCTTCTGTATCTGGCGAGCAGCATTTCGCAAGTGGTTTTTCGATTTTCCTGCTGTCTTTCATTCGGTTCACGTGGAACTCATTTTCCCACCTTCTGGATCTTTCCCATGGCTTTCAAACGTATGGAGACGGCTTCTCGTGTCACGTTTAATCGATCAGCGAGTTGTTGCTGCGTTTGAGCGTCATCCTCATCCAACGATGCTTGCAGTTCGCTGTCTTGAAACTTTTTCGGTGGTCTTCCACGTCCTTCGTTCCTCAGGTCAAAATTGCCACTTCTGAATTTTTTAAACCACTCAAAGCACTGTGATTTCCCAAGAGCGTGCTCACCGTAAGCTTCGACAAGCATTCGATGCGATTCTGCAGCAGTTTTCTTCAAATGGTAACAGAAAATCAATGCTGTCCGCAAATCGTAGCTTCCAGGCACAAAATTCGACATGTTCAACTCTGTTACAAACTATGCTGTTGTATGAAACTTGTATTGTTGTGAGTCGAAAATGTTTGTGAGATGTCAACAAAGACTTTTGGCATCAATGACACAGTTTAGTGATAACTACATTATCAGCTAGGGCCATCTATAGGCAAATTCCGGTTTCATACTTTTTACAATTTAAGATCATATTCAATGACATTGGCAGTGACGTATTGAACTTCATCTGCAACAACATCCACAGCAAATATTCCACATAATGTTTACCATTTTCTTAATATTCATTTGATGCATTCGGCGAATGCTAACCAACTTGTTCTCGATGACTGAACTACTTTTTGTCCAGCCATGTCCATCCATTTTCCAGCTTCTTCGGGAACCTGTTACTTTTTTTCACTTCTTGAGAGATATGGGACATTTCTTAGGCAATTTTTGGTTCGATACAGCGACGATTTGTATCGCATGAATATTTTTCAGGTGTGCGTTGAAGTGATTACCACTTCTAAGAAAACTCTACATCTGGTCTTTTTAGTTTTCTCTAGCACTGAAGCCATCGACAGCGTATAGACAAAAGACTGGGGTGAAGGCAGACCATAAACAGTAGACAGGCAACGATGGCTTCAGGGTTTTCAGTCATAGGGTAACACTGCTAGCGTGCTGATCAGGACCAGCTCAAATTATATTCCTTCTTGTATTTACGCTTCTGTATTAAAATATATTTTCTACCTTACCATTTATCCACGTGTTCCTTTGTTCACATATCTAATAACCTCAACAAGGTGCATCAGTCATATGTACATGTGTATATTGAATTACACATGTTGAGGTTAAGTAGAGGAACGAGTGGATTGTAATAGAAAAATATATTGAAATAAGTATAAGTGTAAGTGTAAATACAAAAATGCTAAGTGAGCAAAATGCAGTACTCAGACAACAAACACAACAAATTACAGTTATGCTACAACTACTTACAAACATGTTAAGTAAAAAATAGAAATTGACAGGCTGAAAGTAGCAGCTTGGAATTCCAATGGTCTACAACAACGGACCTCAAAACTAAAACATTTCTGTCTAACAATAATATTGTGGGAAAAGTATATAAAGTATGTAAAGTATCTTGTATAAGTATACAAGAATATCGCCCCACGTGTTACCTAGCTCTTCACCTAAAACGAAAGTCGGTTCTCTGGCTATCTGCAATTCTATGGGTTCCGAACATGTCCTTAACGCGTTCCTAGCTTCGACCATCGACATACCACACAGCCTACGCCTACAAACTTGAATGATCTCGTCACCGATTCGAAACTACTTCGATTCGGCTGCTACTTCATTTGCATCCATCTTCAAAATCACGCTTGGAGATACTAAGGAACCTTTCGACGTTCCACCGTCGCATCTTTCTAGCGTACTCGTGCTAGGTCTTGTTTGTTCAACTGTACAGTTCGAAAACCTCATCACAACCGTCCGTGTTGTCTCCATCTGACGCTACCGCGGTTAACTTGAACGCCCCAATTTTCAAATACCGACCCGCTCGCATTAAAGTTATGAGGTGGATAGGACGTGACAGGTACCAAAGAAACACTCAGTTTAAACAGTATATTTATTAGCAATAATCGCCTTCGACAATTTAAATAGAACTCGCGATTACAATTGATGATTCGCGCTTCTTGGTTACCGATCGACTGTTACCGATCGAATGTTACCGATCGAGTTAAGATAGCGACTGAGCAGAATGCGCACTATAAGTTAAGATGATGACTGCTCAAGATACGTCGAGGAACTGTGTTTTCTGTGACGATGATGCTGCAGAGGAAAACTGTGATGGGTGAGTCCAAGGATACGAGATCATTGGATTCGTAAAGGAAAGTTTTCGTTAGAAAAGTGAGGGAAATGGACGTCGCTGTTAATTGGTTAATCTACTAGGTTGATAGGTAAGGAAGGATGCTAATCGCATTCGAATAAGTTGCTAGCGACAAGCATCATATGCTGAGCATCCCTTAGGAAAAGCACTCAGAGGGGCCACAGTGATAATAAGAACCGATATCAAACATCACATACATAGTCAAATTAATCAGGAACATGTTCAAGGAACCACCGTTACAATACAAACTAACAGCAATTACTTCCAAATATCGGCAGTATATGCACCACCATGACACAAAATGACAATATAAAAATGGGAAGAGTATTTTCAATTCTTAGCTGACAAATACATTGCACCAGGAGACTTCAATGGAAATCACACGCTATGGAGCTCAAAAATTATCATACCTTGAGGTAGAACACTGAAAATATTTTAGAACTAGTAATCTCAACATATTATCCACAAGAAAACCAACATACTGGTGGACAGATTTAAACAAAATACCTGATTTGTTTGATTTTGCAGTTATAAAAGGACTAAACTAATTAAAAATAACACTCAATCTTGAGCTTAGCTGATCATACACTGATATTAATAGAATACACAAGCAAACCAATACTTTACAGCAATCCAAAGTCGCTTTGCAATAAAACACCAAATGGCAAACATTTAAAGAACTAATTTTGAGCAAAATCAACTGTAGTATTGCACTAAAAGCACCCAAACACATTGAACAGGCAGTAACATTGACAGCAATTATACAAGAAACAGCATGGGCAGCTACTAATTATGAACTAAACAACAAGCAAGCAAAAATAATTCCAACAGACAACCTTGACAAAATCAAAGCAAAATGGCAAGAACATAGAACACGTGCAAACAAAAAACATCTAAACAAACTCGCAAAGAAAATAAAAAGTAAAATAAAAGATCATAATAATAACGAATTCTTCAAATTCATAGAGACACTCGCTGCACAAGAAAATGCCAACTACACTCTATGGAAAGCCACGAACAAAATAGATTAGCCAATAAAACTAATCGCAGCAATCAGAAAAACACAGAATACATAGGCCAAAAGCAACGAAGAGCAAGCTGAAGAATTTTCCAACCATCTTTGTAACACAATTACTCCATATAATAGTAACAACAGTAATTGTCGTTCAGACGAAGATGCATAAAATACTAGTACCCCAACTAACAAACATTACACCATACCTAATACAACACCACAAGAAATTAGAATCATAATCGAGAAAAGACAAAACAATAAGGCAGCAGGAATCCTAACCAATGGTAAAATCTTGAAAGACCTTGCTCCAAAAGCAATACGTTTAATCACAATAATATTCAATACAATTTTAAGAATCCATTACTTTCCTAATCTATGGAAGCTAGCACAGATCATAAAGTTACCTAAGCCAGGCAAAGACCCACACCAAACTGCATTTTACAGACCAATATCACTACTTCCTATGGTTTCCAAAATTCTAGAAAAAATAATATATGATCGCCAAAAACCAACAATAAAGAAAGAAGAATTAATGTCAGATCACCAATGTGGATTCAGAAACAAACACGATAGAGCAAATGCACAGGCTTGTCAACGAAATTTGTCAAAGGAATCGCTTCAACTCATGACAAGTCCTAGCATGACAGTCGAAACTGGCAAATATCTGCAGGTGTCTGCAATTTCTTCGAACGACTCGAATGGACATCTTCACCTTTGTCACCATTAAATGCTTCTAATGCGTCTTCGACGTCCTTAAAACTCAATATTCAAGCCAATATGTGCTTTTTCATAGTATTTTTCACGATGCTCCTCGCACGCTTCTCCTGCGTTGTTTTACGCGCGGACCATCCTCCTTGACAACCCTGGCAACCTTCTCCTTCTCAACTAACGACTGCCTGTTAATTCGTCTTTCTCCTTTAAGCATCCCTTTGTCTTTTCTCATAGCTCCGGCACTGTAACATGGTTCCTACAACATGGTTTATGGTTCACCCGATATTTCATAGACAATCCGTCCACGATACTACATTTAAGTTCTGAATTCCAACGGCAATGTAAGAAATGAACCAGAACACATAAAGGTATGTAACAGGTGAAGTCGTACAACTCCTACTTCTTGAAGTGTTTGTTCTTTGATAAGTTCGTAACGTAATATAGAATAGGAATTTATAATTACAAGTGTCTACTGTGTAATAAACAGTAGCAGCCGCTTTAAGTTAATTTACATGAACAGCTACTCACTCTGCTTCCTATTTCATCAACCAATCCGCTTTTATCATATCGGCACTCTTCTCTGCGATCATGACAATCGGGGCATTGGTATTACCACTGATTATGTTTGGCATAATCGAGCCATCTATCACTCGAAGTCCGGTGACTCCGTAAACTCGAAGCCGAGGGTCTACTACAGCTGTTGGATCCGAATTAGGTCCCATCTTGCAAGTACCCACTGGATGAAATAGAGTCGTGGCATAGAATCTGATCGCGCACTCCCAGTATGGATCGGTATACATGGAAATATTCTTGCAGCCAGGATATGGTACCGGTATAAATTTGCTTCCATAACGTTTAAGTGGTGCAGTTTTACTCATCTCGACCACAAACTTAATTCCTTCTACCATCGTCGCCACATCTTCCGGGCTTTCGAAATAGTTGGGATAAATCAACGGATGATCGAAGGGATTGTTGCTTCGAAGCTTGATAACACCTCTACTTTTCGGTCTTATGAGCGTAGGAAGCACGGTCCATGCGTCCCTACCGATGAAATTCCCGTATACAGAATTGTAGAATTCTGTGGTTAGACCGTGAATTATTTTAAAAACTTTGCCGCCGTCGGTGTTCATACCCCATGGCACAAAAACCAATTGCATGTCTGGGAAATCATCCGAGGCATTCGCGTATTTGGTATTGATAAAACCTAGTGCTTCGACTCCTCCTAAGAGTGTTAATGGGCCAGTTCCGGTTAAGGCGTATTCTAGCATATATCGAATATTATACAACTTGCTTTCTACCAACGATATATTTTCATGTAGCAAGAACGTAATGCCTCCCGCAAATATGTGATCTTGAAGATTATAACCCACACTTAAATTCTGAATCACTGGTATCCCGTGTTCCGCTAAGTGTTCTTCAGGTCCTATTCCAGACAGCATCAGTAATTGAGGGCTATTGATAGATCCTGCGGAAAGTATCACCTCTTTGTTGGCACGAACGCGCAGCGTCCTTCCGTCTCTAAGGAACTCTACACCGTAAGCCCTCTTTGACGACGGATCTATTAAAATTTTCGTAACATGTGCTTGCATAGCGACGTGTAAATTCTTACGCGCGCTGATCGGCCGCAGGAAGGACTTCGCCGTGGAACACCGGCTCCCATGACTAACGGTCCCCTGAGGAAACATAAAGCCAGTCTGCCGTTCTCCATTAACGTCTCTATTCTCGTAACCCATTTCTTCTGCTGCTTGAAGGAACGCATTGCCCAATGGACCCTGCCATTGTGATTCGTTGATAGTTAGGTAACCCCCCGTCGAATGATACGCAGTCTTGGCGTAGTTCTGATTCTGATTGTCTTCCGATTTTTTGAAATAACTTAGGACGTCTTTGTAGGACCATCCTGGATTGCCTAGTTGTTCCCAGATGTCGTAATCTTTTTTGTTACCACGAACATACATCATGTAGTTTATCGTGCTGCTGCCTCCCATAACTTTACCACGTGGCCACAGGCAACGACCCTCGTTCATCGCTGTAGGCAGAATTTGCGATAAAGTACATGAAAGGCGATGCGAATAATTCGTAATCGATTATTAATGCTGGTTGGTGATTGATCCGAGTTTATATCTCTTTGGGTTTGACGATAAGATCATTCGCCGATTAACGTTTGTGGGTTAACGTTAGAACTACATAAATGTACCTAAATATTCTATATATAGGTCAGTATAATTCAAACAATATTAGTTAAGCTAAATATATCTATACAATTATTTAACTATTTAAGCAAAAATACATGTATACATGTATGTTTCTATTAATGTTAAAAATGAAAAATTTTCCCCACTCATATATACATAAAAGATATAACTTAGAAAACACGAAGCTGGCACCCCGCTGCGGGTAGCCGTCCACATGCTATATTTATTTTATTTTATTTTTTTATTTACCAATGAGATATAACACTTTATCAAATGTCCTACAGGACAAATTGTAAAAACCAAAAATAAAATAAAAAGAAAAGAAACTCATATATACGTATTGGGTAATTTTGGTATTAGTATTTATTAGTATCTAGTATTAAGTTATGCATGCGCTAGCATTCCTAGATATTACCTCTACAGTGATTTCTACTGGGTTCCGTCGTGTATTTCCAGTCGATCTCGGTGAGCTGCAGATTAGCAGCAGTAACAGGAATATCATATATAATGCTTCCATCGCCACCTGCTTCCAAGAGAAGTACGTTCCAGTCTTTTATCTCGGACAACCGATTCGCTATAACAATTCCTGTAAACATGTAAATTGGCAGAACATTATAGAACATAAGTAAGAAAACATCAATCTACTTAAATATTAGAAATACTTTTATTTCAAAAATATCATCGACAAAGGAAAAATATTTAATCTATACCACAAAACTAATTTCCTGATAAACCTGGAATATGTTCCCATAATATATAATTTATACGATATTTATAATGTAATACATATTTAAAACGTATTATAAAATAAACTTAAATTACGTTTATATGCAGGAAGGGTGGTTAAAATTTCGTTGTCAATATCTACCACAAAGTACGTCATTAATATACTACATAATAGATGGAGCGACTAAAGAAAGGGTACATTGGATGATCGAGATGTGTATATTGTTAGATTTGTGTGTTACTCTATTATATGGATAATAAAGCGCTCCTTCTCCCGTGCAAACACACAGGTAGTGCTTCTTTCTTATATTTTCATTTCGTTTATGGTGTAATTTTCTATCGATATTATGAAAAAACGTACCTGCAGTACCACCGCCTACGATTATGAAATCGTAAGATGGCATTAGTGATTCGGAAGGAAGATTCTTCGAAGAATAATTAACGAACAAATATATTATGTATAGCGATACGCTTAGTAAAATGGAAACCGTCGATCTGACTTGTACTGGGAATCCTCCTACAATATTGCGGATGACATCCATTTTATACGTCTCCGATCTTCTTTATGGAACTGCAACATTAAGATATAACAGCTTACCAAATATCTTTCATAAACTTCTGCAAGAGGCCACTCGTGGCAATTTCGCGAATTCTCCCACTGACTATAGCATGCAAAAAACCCTTGTTGCGTAACAACATGTACTGCTATATTTGGCAAGCTGCTAAATTCTCGCGCATAATGTTATTCAGACTAGAAAGGTCAAAATTTCTTAGACTTATGAACGTGTAAAGCTACAAATCAGCATAAAAAGAAATGGAATTTTATATATAATAAAACGTGTAGGATATCTCTGCGTGACAAACAATTAGTAATATGCACATTTGGGTGATGTTAGCACGTCTTTAAATTAATATCTATAGGATACATATCATATATAAAAAATATATCAGTTCAAAAAATTGTTCCTATAAAATTGATCCTCTTCCTCTTAGAGAGAAAAATCGTGTCTTTGATAAGTGAAAATGTACTATAACTGGTAAGTAAAGGAAATTGGATCTGGAAACATCTGGAATTAACTACATCTGTAATTAACTACACAGATTAATTCTGAAGCATGAATGTATCGAAGAAATTCGTTGGGCAGCATCCATATGCAACGTATTAAGCATTAAGTAACCTTGAACATAATGTTACGTAAACCTTCACCCGGGCATGCTACATTTTTGACGCCTATTTATTTCGACAGATATATTTATTAATTTATTCATTATAGTTATTTACTGACATCTGGTTATTACATTGATGATTTACTTTTCTCCAACACATAGTAACAGAATAAGTATTCTTTTATAGTAATTATTCCACAAAAGGTACACATCACCGATTTGAATGACATTGAAACAAAGTTTCAAGATGGACATGCTAAGCAATATTTTCGTATACCTATAGACGTCGCTTGGCCTTTGTTTCCAAGCCATTGGCACAAAAATTCAATTACATTTAGGTTATGATTACATGGAATGTAATCCAATGTAATCCTTCCCCGTGGAATAGGCAACCACACTTTCATATAGAATAAATTAAACAGAACTCACTAATGAGAGAGATAACTATTTTTAATATTATACGAATAAAAAGGAGAAATCAACGGCTTATGGATTGGGCTGCATTAATAACAGTTCTCACAAAATAATATTTGATAAACTGACTGATTCATGGAATACTGCCCTTAATACCGACCTTCAATTAGTCAAAAGTGTAGCATATATACCTTCATTTATTGAGAAATTGTTTAAAGAGGAAAAACTTATAAAATGAATTATTAAATAAGACACATTAAACATAAATTTCTTTCTATCTTGAAAATTAATGTCGAGTGACCGGTGTATGTAGATGCAGTAAAAAGTTGCCCAGAATGTTTGTTGTGATGAAATGTTTCGGTATGTTGTTATTGTTGTATTCTATTCTCTATTTGGCATGTACACAAATAGAGAATAAGAGTATCAGATATTGGAAAACCTATAACATATACGTGAATGTTATGTCTTACAATGTAGAATATCAGAAAAATCGAAAATTTTGAGTATACGTACGTGGGTTGAACCTTAAACGTAAGAGGGTGCACCGATCAAGCGCAAAGCAAGGAGGCAAATGCTACTTTGCTAACGATCCCTTGAATACTCAATTCTAATTAACTATTCTGCTTCTATTCATCATTTATCCTATTGTCATCTGTTTTATTCGTAGTTTATATGTAACAAAGAACATATAAATATACATCAAATAAATATATGTGACTCAGTCAAGTGTGTGTTAAGAAATGCGCTGCTCACAAATGTCAGCGAAAAAGTACAAGTATTAATTAAAATAACTTTGCATACTGATTATATTAAAGAAAGTTTTGAATAAATTGTGTTACATTCTGGGACATTCACCGGATGTGTACCATTTAATTTTGTTAAATCTCATTCTGTTGCAGATACTAAGGTGATTTTCAACTCTTTCAAGGTCAATGTATTTTTTTTCTAAATTCTACGTCATAGCCGATAAAAAGCACAATCCAATGATCTGTCATAAGGTGATCCTGAGTTAATCTTGTACCTGAAAATCAGATAAAGTATGGAGTGTAATTGTATCTGCTTTCTGAGTCGGAAATTCCCGTTACGATTATAATAATCGACACCACGAACAGGTCGATCTCCTTATTTGTTTGTTATGTAATAAAACTGTAGTCTACAGTTCTATAATATATATATATATATATATATATATATATATATATATAAAAAATATATAAATATATATATATATATATATATATATATATTTACAATTACTTACAACACTTGTCGCGTAGACTGTAGTGATGATGATATCCTGTTATTGATCAGAAGATGATTGCCTTCGTCGTGATGGAAAGTACAGTAGTTGACTACTAGAATGTTGAAAGAATAGAACAGTATTTGACTCGATTTGATATATTGAAGAACAATACTTGACTTGACTGCCCGAAGATTTGAGGACCAGTAGTTGACTTAACTGTCCGAAAATTTATTGAACAGTAATAAACCCGTCTCGTACTATGAAGGAGCAAAGTTCGGTGTGGGGTGTGCCTTTTTGAGGTAAGAACGCGGATTCGTTGTTCTCACTTTTCGGTAGAAAAGTGAGGGTAACGATCTGCGATGCTCATTGGTTATAGCCAATGGTAATAAATAATTTTGAGGAGAAGTTGTCCCCCAGATGTGGGTCGTGAGTGTCTTTCGTGTCCTTGCTACCGTCGTCTTAATTCGTGTCGTGCTACACAAATGTCAGCTAGAAAATACAATTATTAGTTAAAATAACTCTACATGATGATTGTATCATAGAATGTTTTGAATAAATTATGTTACATTTTGAGGGATTCACGGGATGTGTACCATTTAATTTTGTTATATCTCATTCTGTGGCAAATACTTGTACCTGTATAATTGTATCACTTGCTTTTAATGTTTCTGTCTACAGTTTTCTCCACTCACTTTTAATTGTGTTCTCGAGTTCATCAGCGGATATCGTTCGCGTTGTAGCTTCTGTCAATAAAGTAGATACAAATTGACCTTACCGGCGGAGTGTTGTTTCCAAAATACTTTTATGATAATAATTGCTTATGAAAGTAAAAAATGTTCGTCAAAAAGTTTATTTAAATAATTGTTATAGCACCTTAAAGTTTATTTTTTCTGTTTATAAAACACATGTTTTCTTTAAATCCGCCAAAATTTTTGATTTCACACTATTTTCTGCCTTGTTTTTAGTTCATCGAGAAGAAAAATATATAGTAATTTAAGCCTCTTTTGGTTTTTTGTTTCAGTCAAGAATTACGAGGTGGATTTTATAATAATATTTTTTATAATATAATATTTTTAGTTATAATATTCTTTTTCTGAAAAAAAAATTTTTTTGTATTCGTTAAATATATACAAAACCATATTTCAAAATTCAATAACTTCATTTCTTTCTTTCCCTTCTAAAAAAATCACAAAAAGACGCTGTTTTGGAACATTCTAATTCAAGACACCCACCTTAAGTAATAGGACGATCGTTTGAGAATTACTGTATATTACTAATCTTTCGAGCTACACAAGTTGGAATTAAAAATAACATAAAGAACTAACATTTCATACTTCGATAAACAATCACAATATACATACGCAATACGCGGTATACGTCGATAAACAAAACACAAGTTTCCTCACAAAAGTTAAAAAACACGAAGACTGCCATGTGATCTCGATGTTAATGTAATCAAATAGCCAATTTAACCTTCAAACTCATTTCAGAATCCAATTGAACGTTTGTGAGCCTAAACTTGTTAAACTTTAATTATCAAAACGATATTTTATAAAGCAAATGCAATTACTACGACAAATTATAAAATATAGTCTGAAATACCGGCCGAGTATCGCATTCGTTTACCCTTAATCGAATCAATGCCGCGTAAATTCCATGAAATCGTTTCAAATCCAAAGTTATGTACAGAGCTGTGAAAGGCAGTAATACGACTGTGCTTTACCCTAAAATTGCATTGCTCAAGTTTCTTCGCGTCGTCATTTGACGTACACCACGTGTCACGTATTAATATCTGCTATTTTAGCAATCTTATTTATTACCATCTTATCTCATTTTTACCAACAGAAAACAGGTAAAAGAAGAAAACTGCTATGACATCCTGAAATTAACACTGTGTTTACAGGACCCGCCAAATTGACGGATTTCAAACTTCGAAATGAAATTACCCCAAAAACCAATTTTAACCATTTTGCATCGTGAATTAATCATTTCATCCAAAGAATTTATACATACAATTATTTTTTCGTAAGCTTCTTAATTTTTTAAATTTGTACGTAGTATATCTATTTCTAAGAAATCCGTCAAATTGACGGGCTGGCTAATTTCATATATGTTTGCCCAATCCTTATATGTTTGCTTTATTTGTAAAAGTTTCAGTTATTGTAGACAGTCTCCGCTTATTGTAAGTATTTATAGTAATTCTCTACACATTATTTCTTTAGCAATCATTCTAATAAATCCGTCTTTTGATCAAAAAGATGTATGCTACCTTTAATTTCTCAATGACAAAGTTTTCCGTCTGTAACGTATAATATCAAAACATTATGAGCTCAGAATATGCGGTTCGTTGAAAATAAAGATATTATGAGGTTTAGTGTGAAACAAAAAAAATTGTTTCATTTTAAGAACGAAATGATAGCACACTCTGTTAATATGTTTAGAAACTGTTCAGTAGTTCATGATTTATCAACGAGTAAAGGTTATAGTACAATATTATATAAATTTGTAAGTGTGGCACGCGCGTAAAACAAATATGCCTGGCCTTTCCCGCTCCCCACAGTGCGCCGCGGTGACGCTCCAGTTTTACGTATAGGAATGCGATGTCGGTGGTCAGGAGAGAGACCAAGCCCTCCGACCTTGGCATCGCAGAAATGAGACCGAGTAGAGCGGTTACAGGTGCTCTCATATTCGAGGTCGCGGGCCAGGACGCTAACAGCAAAGCGTCGCGACTGGCCGAAAAGATGGTGGCTGTTCTTCGAGACTTCCCCGCCAAGGTCACCGTACCGCGGAAGATGGCGAAGTTGAGGGTGACCGGGCTGGAGGATTCAATCACCCCGGAGGAGGTGGCAGCCGCCGTCGCCGAGGCGGGGGGCTGCCAGGCCGCGGAAGTCAGCGTGGGCGTTATACGCGCCGCTCTCCGGGGCCTCGGTTCGGTGTGGCTGCGTTGCCCACTGACAGCGGCAAGGAAAATCGGCGGCAGCAGCGGCGGGGGAAGAGACGCTCCAGGAGGCAAGCTCCACATAGGATGGTCAGCGGCGGGGGAAGAGACGCTCCAGGAGGCAAGCTCCACATAGGATGGTCAGCGGCGAGAGTCACCCCTCTCCCGGCACGTCAACTCCGGTGCTACAAGTGCCTGGAGACGGGCCACATGCGCCGGGACTGCCCGTCAGCGGTTGACCGGTCGGATCGTTGCTACCGGTGCGGCATGGAAGGGCATCGTGCAAGGGACTGCCTGGCGCGGGTACCTAAATGCCCGGTATGCGCGGACTTTTGACTGCCCGCGTCGCACCGGCTGGGATCTCCAGCGTGTACGCCACCGGCCCGCACGGGGAGGACCGTACAAGAGATAAAGCCCGCTCCTGACGAAGGCGGTGACGCGACGGCGAATAAAGAGACGAAACCGTTGACCGGCCCCACGTAGGCCAGAAGAGACAAAGAGGAGGTCGGTCGTGACGACTGCGAGGAGAACGGTCCGGAGGAGGCCATGGAAACGGAGCCTTTTCCGACGTAAACGGAAGGAGAAGAGGTGCAGTGTAACATCAACCACGCCCGCCGGGCTCAGGACTTAATGCTTCAGAGCCTGGTGGAGAGGAGGATCGGCCTGGCAGTGGTGGCGGAGCCGTATAGCATCCCAGATGCGTCACGAGGCGCTGGGGACCTGCTCGGCTCGGTCGCCATACTCTGGAACAGGATCGCGGGGAACCTCTCCTGCTCAATGATCGAGCAAGGACGGGGCTTTGTGACCGTGAAATGGGGTGACCTAGTGCTGGTCGGCGTCTACGTGTCGCCTAACATCAGCAGGGTGGAATACGCCTCATTCCTGGACGGTCTCGCGGCTTGCGTGAGACGTCTGGGCGCCAATCCGTCGCTGATCCTTGGAGACTTCAACGCTCACTCCACGGCGTGGGGTTCCCTCAGGACCAATGGAAGGGGGAGCTCTGTGCAGGACTGGGCGGCTGCGCTCGACCTCCAGCTTATCAATCGGGGATCGTCCAGCACGTGCGTGGCGTGGCGCGGCGAGTCCATAGTGGACCTCACGTGGGCAAACCCTGCCGCTTCCGGCCGTGTCTCGGGGTGGGAGGTGTTGGCCGAGGAAACACTCTCGGACCACCTCTATATCGGAATAGACGTGACAGTCAGTGGCGCGGGAGGCGACCGTTTGTTCGGGTCGTGCGGGCCCGAAGGCTCATCGGTTAGAGGAAGAAGGAATTTCCCGCGGTGGGCGGCGATCCACCGCGACGAGGATGAAGAAACGGAGGCGGAGGCAGCCCGCCTGAAGCGCGACTTGCAAGCGATCTGCGATTCGTGTATGCCGCGGTCCGGAGCCCCACGCCGCGCTCGGGCGATGTATTGGTGGTCTGAGGAGATCGCTCATCTCCGCGAGGCGTGCATCCGCGCCCGATGCCGTTATACCAGATCCCGGCGTAGGCGACAAGGGGATGAAGCCACGGTGGCTTATTTGTACGACGCCTACCGCGAAGCGCGGAGGCCTCTGCAACGAGTCATCAAGGAGGCGAAGAGACGAGCCTGGGATGAGCATCTGGCCACCCTCGATTCCAATCCCTGGGGACGCCCGTACAGACTAGTGCTGAACAAGCTCCGTCCTTGGGCGCCCCCCACGACGGAGAACATGGACATATCGAGAAGATCGGAGCGCGGTAGTCCCCGGGTCCCGACGGGGTTCCGGCCCGTGTGTGGAACGTGGTCGCCGGAGTCTTGGCCCCAAGGCTGAGAACTCTGTTTGACAGATGCCTGTCACGGTGTAGTGGTGTCTCACAAGGTTCGGTACTGGGCCCGTTGCTGTGGGACATCGCGTATGACACGGTACTTCGGGCACCGATGCCCCCGGACTCGGTGCTGACGTGTTACGCCGACGACACGTTGGTGCTGGTATGGGGATCGACATGGGGCAGGACCGTCCGTCTGACGGAATTGGCGATCGCCTGCGCGGTCGCCGCGATCAAAGGGTTGGGGCTGGAGGTATCCCCCGAGAAGTCTGAGGCGGTGTGGTTTTGCCGAAAGGCCATGGTAGATCGAAATAAATCGAGACGCCTTATTCCAGACAAGATAACCAACATCGTCCGATCACTAAGAGCTATACCTCTTTCGTTAAAGTTTCCATGCCTGTATGTACGACCATGATCAACATTGGCGCTTACGCTATCATGAACGTAGTTCACATTCCATCACATAAGTTCCATATTCACATGTGCTATTTTGATTGAATTTTGATTGATAATTCCTATGTTTGCTAAGTAGGCTGCTAGGTTGTGTTGGTTCGTGTCATACTTTGTTCCAAGCGGGAACTTGCTGGATATCTTCACTGATGAGTTCACTAGCAGATCCTGGACGAAACACTCTTTTTCGTCTTAATTCCTCCACATCTTTTCTTCTCTCACTCCTATTTCAAAATCTCACAAGAATTCTAACTGAATTATTACTAATTATTCTAACTAAGAATATTAGCTGAATGACAAATCATAGATGCTGGGGACAAGTACGTGAACTGCTATTGTGTAAACGACTTGATTGTATGAACCAACTTGTCCCCCAACAGATTCATATAAACGAAGTTCTATTGTATTGCAAAATTACTTATTATGTACAAAAAAAAAAACATTTCATATAAAATTCTAATGTATTATGTGTCTTTAAATGTTGGTGATCAGTTTTGGAGTTTCTGATCTCGCACGGGGTAATATAAACACGACCACACCTCCAGAAACAGTACAGCGTGACAATTTCTCCTCATAGGTCAAAATACACGCATTTTTGCACGTGCCCTGAGTGGCATGATGATTAGGCGGAGACCAGTGAGCGCACTATCACCGTCCAGGAATGTGTTCCGTCCTCGACTTGACCGTCCAGGAATGTGCAAATTCGACAGTTACAAGTATCGCAACGTTGTTGCGAGACGAGTCTGGTAGATTTTAAAAAGGTAAAGGTTAAATTTTCCGGTGCGTCCAGCAGGTAAGTAGATAGGAGAGCAATTAAGGAGGGAAGTGTCGGTAAATTAACTAAGTCGTGACCGTCGGTAACGCGAATTCACAAGTTTTTTGTTACGAGTTGCACACGTTTTGAGTAAGTCGCGCGTGTATGGCAAATACCTGTAAAAAGTAGGAAGATAATAGGCCGGAATTCGTGGGATAGTGTGATCCTAATATCAAAACAGTGTAAGACTTCTTTTTCAATTTAATTTATTAATCTGTATTCCTCTATGTACAAGACTGCGCCTGCTAAATAATCCTTCCTATGATACAAGATAGAAGTCCATTTACTAGTAAAATTGCATTTCACCATCAAACTCACGCAATACATTGCAATCAATTTTTTTAACCATAATAGATTAAAAAAAGAGAGACAAAACGAAAGAACAATGCAGATTATTATTTACAAAAATAATTGATCAATTATCGATCGATTAATTATTGGACAATTCATCTCCGCATTTTTACAAAGGGAAAGAAATACAAATTCAAGATAATCATTCTTTCTTTGTACTGCTTTCAATCAATATAATGAACATAACCTGTGAATTAGGCAATAGTCAATTCATTATTAATTATGTACAAGTAATTATTATTGAATAAAGAATTAATGAAGGAATACAAAAATTTTTCGTGGTTATTTCATAATGACAACCCATCAATCAATCGACGAATACGGAATGACTAATTAATTAATCATCGGTACTAATTGTAAGGTCTTTTTGTTAAAGACCGACAGTAGTGACACAATTAACTAATTAATCTTAAATATAATTGATCAATTAACGATAAAATTTCTTAAGCTAATTAAACGAAATTGATACTATTTAAAGCACCTGAAAAATTCTGCTCTTAAAAATTGTGCTCCACTTAGAAAATTCACTGCGACTTTTACTCTTTTTTTTTAACAGTAATTAGTGTGATCATATTTACTTGTCGCAATCTGAATCATTATGTTATAAATTAATTTTGTTTTATCATGTTATCATATATGAAGTCATTTATATCCTTTTACGTGCATTATTGGCCTTGCATTTTTTTGGTAACTGTCTCGTTTTTTCTCTTTTTTTGGACACTTTGGCATAAAAGATAAATAAATATATCAAAGTGACGCGGCTGAAACGAATCAATTTTGATTCAAATAATCTTAAAAATGAAGAATATTACTCTAACTAAAAAAAAAAAAAAGAAAAAATAATGCACAACATTAAAAAAGATTTTACATAAAAAATATGTTTCGACTATTTCAATGGTAACAAGAAATGTCATTACTGATAAAAATTGCATTGAGTAATGTAACATTTCGTATTACATGATTGCAACGTTCTAAGTCACTTTAAGTATTAGCTACAATATGCTATTATTCTCTATACAATGTAAATTAATTCACATAATACACCTCCCTAATACCCATTTGGTTTTCATATATGTGTAAATTAATAATTTCAAATTACTTTTTTCGCACGCGCCTCTACATTGATATTCACATAATAATGGATACCAAAAATAATCATTTACAAGTTTTTGGTTTGTTCTTCGATTAAGTAACATTTTTCTTTTCCACATATGAATTAGTTATGTACAACAAATCATTTAAGAACTAATCTAATCAACGTAAAATAGCTGCTGTGTAAAATTAAGATATGGAGGTTCTCAATTATTTTCGTAATTACAATATGTCGGAGCGTTGATAAAATGATCATTTAAAAGCTTTAAATTAAATATTTACATAATCGAGTATAATACTGTAATTTTAGGAATACGTTACATCGTTTTTCATGTAATAGCTTTCCATGCAAATATTTAAAAATATTGAGTTATAAATTTATAATTTAAACAAATAATATTTCAAATATTTCTCAATATTCACGCAGAAGAAGGATTTAGTATCAAAAGTGAAACTTAAAAAGAAAAGCGAAAAAAATAGCTAATGTAGGAATGTTAAGTTAATTTAAATAGTACTGGCCAGCAATGTGATACTTCACAATATTTCACAGAAATTGTAAATAAAGATATTGTCAATTAGTGTCCAACAATAACATTACAGTGAGTACAAAAGAAGAATAATATTAAGTAATATCAGATTCTCAAGCTTGATACTAAATATGTATCTTTATAGTGTAAACGCACGTATTATTCTGTTCTTTATAAAATACTATTATAAAATAAAAGCATATTCAATTTACTTCTAATTTTAACCCTTTGCACTCAAGAGGCGATTTTCGGTTCGCCATGGAGTTTCGTGTGGCAACTCGAGTGACGAGTGAGAGACGACAGTTCCTGTTTATGCTAGATTTCGACATATCCAATTAATGAGATCGCAGTATTAGTTCATAAATAGGTTCGTTAGCTCTTTATATTCTTTGTTAGAAAGTGTAAAGAATTACACTTTAAAATGGAGATAAAATATTTAATCCCAAATTCCTCCGAAACTATGATTCTATAAACGTCTCCGACGTTAATTCGAATTCGACGACCATGGCAAAAATATTATAGTTTAGAAGTCCTAAAAAATGGTTTTCAGAAGTGAAATTAGCTCAAATGAAGACGAACTTCATTTTGAGCTATTGAGAAATGAGATCAATTTTATTCAAGAATGCACCTTAGTGAATACTTCATAAATTACGATACAAAGACATACAGAAATTAATATTACAAAATCATATTTTCAAAGATGTAAATATGCATAAATTATTAGAATATAATGTTTTTGTACATCAATTAGTGTATAAACTCATTTTACACTAGCATAAGATACGTGTCACATATGCGCTAAATCATCTCGAATTGCTACTTCGCCTGACTAAAAAAGTTCTCGAGTGCAAAGGATTAATATTAGAACGCATAACTAATGGTACATAAGCTTGTGTATGATATTTAACTTGGTTTCTTTTTCTCTTCTTTTTTTTTTTTTTTTTTTTTTTTTTTTTTTTTTTTTGGTACATTAAAAATTAAATTTTGTATTCTCTTTAGCTACATCGTGAAATGTCTGTGAATAAAATAAAGATTTTTATCGACATTATTTGATAAAACAACTGTGATATAGATGAAATGAAGTAAATTGTTCATTTTATCACTGCTCCGACAATCGTATATTACGTTCTGTTAAAAACTTATCTGGCTGTTCCTTTATAATTTAGTCAATACTCAATAAACAATGGTTTCAAAGTAATCCACCCTTTCGTCCAAACAGCAGCGAGCTAATACTTCCCAAAGCGGATTGCGCAGGAGATTCTTTTGCAGTCGAAACAGGGACTGCAGCAGATGTAACCTGTCCGAGATCAGATCTCATGGCCCTAGCACAAGTTCTTTTTTGTCTAGATTCCCTGTTTGATGTAAACTCGTCTTGTTTTTTGTCAATTATATTTCGTTTTGTCGTCGAGGAATCACTAGCAGTGGAAGAAGGTGAAAGTTTCTCTTGGTTTCCACGCATGGAGTTTCTCAGGAAAGTTAACTGAGCCATAGGGCTTGCAGTAGCATGCCTGGTGTATAAAGAACCTTGTAACACTAATGGGGAGAAAGATGAACCATATGTTGAAGCCATTATTGTGTCAATGCCTATTCTTTCAAGTTTCTCAACTAAACGGATACTGGTAAGAGCTTTTTTATCTGATCTGGATAATTCGTGTCGTTTCCTCTTTGCCTGTTGGAAAATACAAGAAATATTAAAATAAATCAAAGTCATAAAATAATATATGATAAAGATAGAACAATAAATATAGAGAATAAAATATGTTTGGTATAAAGAAATAGTAACAATTTCCCATTCTAATACCTTATTTTTTTAAGGTTAAATACTTCTAAAACTATCTGATTAAGAAATAAGTAATTTTTGAGTGTTAAATTAATTCATCTTAGATGTTATAGAAACAATTCTCTTAAACATTTCTAATTTCTTCTTTCAATATTTAATCATTCATTAAATTTAAAATAAATTAATAATGTCCTTTCTAATGTAAATTCCTTTTATTTTCAGGAAACCATCCACTATAATAATTTGTTACACTTTTGTATTTAAATACCTAATTTTTAATTAGCAAGTGATTGTTAACGATCAATTAAAGATCTGAATTTGAATTATAAATAAGAGAACTATCATTTATATATTGATAAACAGAATATGCCTTCTATTCTTAATAACAAAACAGTAATATTATTTCTAATAATATAATCGAACTAATAATTCCTCATTGTTATGACAATTGTTCATCAATATGTGGAGGAAAATTTATTTAATTAAATATCGAGAAAATTCTATTGACACTCCACGCTTTTCAATATTCACATGAATATGTGAAATGATGTCATGATTAAGATCAGAATTCTTTAACTAATCGGAATTACTTATTAATGTTTACATGCAACATGTATAAAGATGAGATTTATTAGGTTGTAATGGTGTTACGCATGATTTGATGAAATTTTTATTCAAGAAACGTTACTACTTATTAAAATTACCCAGTATTTTCTTCTTGCTTCATTATTTTATCAAATTTTAATAAATACATCGCTCATGTTTAAGGGAAATTTTCACTATTTAAACTCATTTAAAAGATACATATTGAATATTGGATGTTTTACAATTCTTATCAAAATTAGAAAATGTCAATTAGATGTATTTTATAAAATTACTATTTTTTATGCATTTTATAGAAATAAATGTTGTGTGTAATGCGAGGTGCCAGTACAACATACCCGAACTTCATTATCAAATCATATTGAATATAATTGTAATTTTGTCACATTAAAACTCTAAATGTTTTTGCTTATAAATGTTTATACATACCTGAGTTTCTCCACCGAATGTTCTCTTTAACAATTCAGCACCACTGGATAGTAACCCTAAAGAAAGTCTACCTTCTGGAGTTGGTGTACTAGAGCGACTATCTGGAGGACTAGCATCAGGACTATTGCAAGGTGTTGCAGTGGGCGTATAATTCCTCTCTCCACTCGGCGTTAATGAAGTAGGTGATGCAGCTTTTATACCTATTTGAACATGTTGATTAAATTAATTTACTAAAATTTTTTACTAACGACTTTTCCTAATAACTAAATTAGATTCTAGTAAAAAATATATCTGTATTACTTTTATAAATTAGATAAAATATTTTCAATTTCAAAACAAAAAATACCTCTTTCGTTTAACATTTTTGCAAGTCCAAAGGTTGTTGAGAATGTTGAAGTTGAAGTTGAATTTTTTCTGCTTAACGTGCTTGGAGTACTCATACCAGAATTTAAAGCACTACTAGGTGCTGTTTCGACAGTACTATCCACAATACTAGGAGTGACATTTCTGTGATCATCAGGATGAAGAACAGTACTATTGGTGAATGTATATATGGAACCTGTATCTTGAAAAATTTTTCCAGGGTTAGAGTATTCTTCATCTTCTTCAAGATCGCTTAAAGTGAAAGTAACTAGACCTAAATCCTCCAGGCCTCGACCTCCTCTTGTTTTTACTCCTGGCCGTTCTTCTAAAAGACCACCTAAGAAATAAAATAGTGATTTAATTAAATATTTTTATATTCACATTCTGATAGTTTCATTTCTCAATAAATGTAATTTAATTATATACAATAACGTGGTAGATAAAATACTGGTAAATATAATATTTTTCATTGTATTCTTGCAAGAGGCAAAGCTATTGTATGTATATTATCTATATCTATTACAATATATTATACATATACTGTTATTAAAATATATTAATAAAATATATTTTTTAAAATAATTTTAACAGAGGATCATACAGCATTACCTAGTGTAGGTGTAGCTAATCGAGTCCAATGATGTAAAGTTTGAGAGCCTTCAATAGGTTTCACTATTTGTAACTTCTCAGGAACTCTCCAAGTATTTCCACCATAGCCACTTAAATTTCCACTACTTCCCGTAGACATAATACTGTCTGGAGTTCTACAACCATGAGGTACGGAAGTGGAAGGTGAATGCATTCCAGCATCATAGTCATAGCTATATCCTGTTCCAGTGCTGAGACAAGCACGCCTTGTAAGAACTTCTGCAGGTGTTAATCTACGAAGTGCTACTTCCAAATCTGCTGCACCAGGAGCACCTGGCACTCCTATTTTTTGTGGACCTCTAAAATTTTTAGAACATATTTACTGACTTGTTTTATAAATTAGTATTCAAGGAAATGACTATTAGCAAAATTGAAAACTTCTTATTTTATATATTGTTAGAAAGACTAATAAATATAAACTTACGGGTAATCTTCAAACTCTTCCGAATCGCTTTGTCCAGTGGAATCCGCAGCAGGAATTGATGCCACAGGTCGAGCCTGACCACAACTCATTCGTGGCCCAGTAGAACTGCTTGATAGAGTTGATACTGTCATTGAACCTATTCGCGGGAATTGATTTGCATCAGCTGGATAAGATGTATTTCTTGATGCGCTCCTCACTGTTTCAAAAACTTTCTTATATGTTGGTCTGTGTCCAACATCAAAAATATAAATTAATAATTTTCTTGAATGAATGATAGCAAAATGAAAAATGTGAATGTGAAATAAAACAAAACACATACATTCTATCTGAAATGATGCCAGAATCCAAACTGAATTCAGAATAAAGCGATGATTCCAATTCTGAAGCAATGGAGTCTGCTTGTGGAACAGCACCCATCGAAGGGAACAAAGAGCCTCCCCTAACAGTTGGCATACTTCTATGTCTTTGTTTTCGTAATTGTTCTTGAGTTTCCGTCAATAAATTTATCACCTTATAGTATAAAACATTTTGAAAATACATTAATATAAAAATACATTAATATAATTTAAGAGTATCATTTAAACTAGTTCTATTTAATTCAAAACTATTCTTTAACCTTATTCTCCTAATATAAAAAAGGAGATAGTCAGTGAACAATAGTATGGTAATATAGAACTATCTGAGAATATACCTCAGCATATCGTTCTTTGAATTCAGCCAACTCGTTCGCTAGAGTGTTTTGATTATCCTTGGTAATGTGCAAAGTAGCGCTCATTTCATCATGCTCAGCCATCAACTGCGCCAATCTCAGTTCTGTTTTAGCTAATTTTTCTGTCAAATTGACAATTTGTTCGTGTTGTAATCGATTTTCTTCCTTCTGTTTATCAAGCTCATCCGATATTCCATCTACCTCCATATTTGCAGTTGCTACATACAAAATAATCTATTTACTAATAGAATTTTAAACTTCAATTAATACGAACTTTAAACATTCTTATGGAATCCACAAGCTTTTATTTAAAAATTTTAACAAAAATTCATCGACTAACCGAGTTGAGCGGCAATATCTTTGACAAGTTTTGCTTCTTGTTCCTCCGAATTGTCGGCATCGTGCATCAATTTCGCGAATTCAGCTCTTAATTGCTTATTTTCATCCTCGAGGCAGCTGATCTTTTTCTGCATCATGTCAAGGTTGATACTGCGAAGTCCGGTGGGCGAACCGGCTTCGGAACTTGATTCTTCGACATCATTTGTTAATATTTGGATTAATTCTGTCTTTTTTGCAAGTTCGTGCGTGAGTTGGGTAATATTTTCATTGGCTTCCTTTAAATCGGTCTCTAAACTGGTAACTGTGGCTTCGAGTTTTTGATTGTGCGATAGAAGTTCTTTACCGATACGTGCGGTTAGTTCCAAGTCCTTTTCTTTCTACAAATTAATTATTCACTTAACATTTAATGAACACAACAAATAATAATTCAATAATTTACAAGGTGTGATTAACACACACCCGGATTGATTGTGTTAAAAGCAGTCTTTATTAGATATCGGTACAAGCAATTAATCTCTTTCAAAATATTCCCTTTTTGAGGTTATACACTTATGCCAACGTTTCTGTCATTGATTTTCTAAACGAATCTTTCGAAATACTCCTCAAATGCGTTATTATATTCGTTCAATATATTTAAACATCGTATATTGCTTATTCCGTGAGGAGTGTTCTTTTAGCAACGTTTTTTTTAGTGAAACGTAGTTCTATAGTTGAACAGTTATCTTATTCCATAATTGTTACCAAAAGGACGAAGATTCGACGACATTGAGATGAAAAAGGCGAATAGAACGAAATATCTGAATAGCATTTCGAAAGATTAGAAAATCATCAATGGGAGAATCATTGGCATAAATATCTAAAAAAGTTTGCCTTTAACATAACCAGTTCGGGTATCTTTTCATCACATCTCGTACATATCTTATAACTTAAATTGTAGCTTAATAAGCTTTATTCTAATTTTATCTTATTCTATTTTCTACAGAGAAATTTTTGCGAGTAAGAATAAATTATACATCGTTAGAGGTGTGCGGAATCATGTCAAGACTTGGCTGAAACAAGTTATATCTCTATTCTTCCAATATCTTATCTAGCATTTTTTCATTTTTCCAGTTATATTGAAATATTTCCACGTGTTTACGTTTTAGGTAAAGTTATACACGCTGATAGGAAATACTGAGTAGGTATTTCAAATTAAGTGAAGACCAAGATGGCACAAACAAAATGATATGTATCAGTGTGTATGTGTCAGATGTATGTGTCAGTACCTTTTGCAGCAACTGTACAAGGTGATTCATAAATGTATGTCCATACTTCAGGGGATGAATCTACACATTAAAATAACTAAAAAAAAAACGTCGTATGAACATATGTCCTATGTAAGTACTTTTAGTTTTCAAGATATGGATTTCTCATGTCTTAACATACGTTATTGCACTTTTACCTTTCAGCATCTAGAAAACTGTAACGAACTAGCGAGAATAGAATACTAACTACCTGAAATTTTATTTGATTCATATCAATTGATATTGCTTCGCACATGTTGCACTCTGACTGAACAGCTTGCAAGTTGGTTACGATATGAACTTTGAATTTACTCACAAGACACCTAACGAAGTTAACTTCGACAAACATGTTATCTATTTTGCTTTTATAATAAACAACAGATTTATTGGATGACAAACTTGATATTTGTTAGATTCCCAATGAATAGATTTGATACTTGCTAGAGCGATAGATACTAAGTATAACAGTTAGGATAAAAGATGATGGACCAAACTATACTGTAGACTTTGTAGAGTGACGAATCTTAGGAAGGTTTTTTTCAAGATTCACGAAAATTCGAAGAATAGGCAATGCTGTTGGGAGTAACACGTGGATTGGAGAATTTGCAAGTTACTCGAACTTAGAGAGGTGGCGGAAAAGGACGATAATTGGTTACAGGAAAGTTGGTGAAAATGAACTCTGTCTACTGGTCATCCTCTGTTAGCGATTGACTTGGGTCGACGTGCGTGACGTCTGTGTAATCAGTTAACGGTTCACAAGCAATGAAGTAATAAAGTACGTGGGTCTCGAGAACATATTGATTTGCAGAATATATTTTCTATAAATTTTTCGCTATCTTGCAGCTGCAGAAGACAAACCCATTGGATTTATAATCCTATTATTGCGCAGCAACAGCACACTTGAGACGAAAATGACTCGATTTGAAAAAGAATGTTTTCCAGAAGAAGGGAAAGGCTATTTTTCTACATAATTAAATCAAATTCATGAAAAAGAAGAATAATGCTTATAAAACAGGTTTAAATGTATTTTTCCTTCATTTTTAGTTCCTAACCCTGGAAAACTACCAAACTGCTACTAACCATCATTGTAGACAGAACGTAACTCATAATGAGACGCATTTATAGAATATCGTCATCTTTACGAATACAGTCATTTTTTCATTATTTATACATACATTATAATACATCATTTTTATGAAAAAAGACAATGACGAAAAAGGAATTTGTTAAAACATTCTGGTTATGAATAACTGTTATAAATGATCAAAATATTTGTGGTTACTGATAATCATTATAGGTGATCAATCAAGCAAATTAAAATCATTATAGGTGAGACTACTTATTTCTTTCGTTTATCGATAACCGTTATCCGTAGCAGAATTTTTTTGTTTCTACAATTATTCATAACGGGATGTTTATTGGCTACCAATGACCATTATCGATGACAGAAAAAGATTCTGTCTTGGAAAATGACTAGCAACAACCAGCAAAAAGTTTTTTTATATATAATGACTATGGGCAAACAAAAAGAGACTCTTTTACCGACATTGATCATCAGTAACCAAAAAAAAAAAAATTCTCTCACACACAATAGTTATCGGTAATAAAAAACATTCTGTTCATTTATTATATACTAATTCTTATGTTGGAATTTTTAGTCATTTTGGTTACAACTGTTAGAGTCTTTAAACATTTTGTTTAGTCATTCCATATCTTGGAAATTAAAGTACGTAGGACATATGTTCACATAACGTTTTTTACTTATTTTAATATGTAGATTCATTTCTTGAAGTATGAACATGCATTTCTGAATCACCTTGTATATTTATATACCAAATTGAGTCTCGAGATCCCACTACGAATACGAGTTCGTAATCCCTGGATTCTGCACACCCTTATATATATATTTTATATTAGCAATCATATTTACCTCCTCCAGAAGCCTTGTAACTGCTTCTATGTCATTATAGGTCTTGGTCATTTGGCTCACCCGGTTGCTACATAAAACTGAAATGAGAAATAATCGTCTCTATAATAATTTATAAAAGAAATAGCATTTAAGAAAGAGTAAAAATTGATTAGAAAAAATAGTACAATCTAATGTGGTATAATAGTACAACCAGCATATTATATAATAAAGAAGCAATAACTAAACAATGAAATAGAATAATTGTACAAGCAATGCGAGTAATAAATCAAAAGGCAATAATAAGAAATTAATATATATATATATAATATTCTAGAAAAGCTAAATGCATTTGTAATAATACATTCGTTATGTAAGTCATACACGGTATAAACAGAAATTTAAATTTTGTGTATACCAAATACTTCCTGTTTATGAGTCAGTAAAAACCTGTTATATGAGTTAGTGTTTCTATAAACATTTGCAATGATATTCATGGTCTAATTTTATACACAGTGTGAACAAACATTAATATTTTGTGTACATTTAATTCACCCTATTTGTGAATCAATAAAAGCCTGTTACGCGAGTTAGAATTTCTTTGATTAAATTTATTATTTTTGTTATTGGTGAATATACAAATGTTTTATACGTATTCCACACTGCAAATGAATGAAATATGCATTATGCTATTCGTAAATCTAATATCTCCATTATTTTCAATAACACATAAAATGTAATTAAAGAAAGCGTAGAATTTGTAGAAAACATTTTACGGTCAATAGTTTCCACAACTCTATTCTTTCTTCACTTTTTAATAAAACTGTAGACTTAATTATACGCTTTTAATTGCCAGTTTCTATGAAATTTTATTTCGCTGGTATGTGAACTTCTTTACTACCTCTAATTCTTTCTTCTCCTCCCATTTCCAACTCATTTCCTTTGCTCATTTGCTTTGCTTTCATTTTAAAAATGATCGCTTTTAATTACCCAAATGACAATTTACTTTTCTTCCTTTGATTTACTAAAATTTTTGAATTCAACATATATTCTCTATTAGACAATATCATCAATATTTGCAATTTGCACAGCTCCTACATAATAAATAACATTTTTCATTGAATCTCTTAGGTTTTAAGCAAATAGTAAATCTTCTATTTTCGCTAGCCTCAAGTTCTTTTTCGTTGTTTTCAGTATAATGAACCTATTTAGTACAACTTTCCTTTTTTTGTTTCAGCAAAAGTACTTTGCATATCGTTATACATGTAGAAAACATAATACAGTAGATTCAAGATATGAATCTGTGCAAAAAAAGAAACAGAAAAAAGAAAAAGAGTATACATTCTTCATAAGAAAATGAAAAAAAGATGTTTGGCGTCCAGCTATTCAACGAGCTTACAAGGATAAACCAAATATCGAACGATCGGAATGCTGACGTTCAGACGTGCTATTTTTGGAAATTGCTTCAGTCAAAAAATGTTAGAATCAATTATTCTAAGAGTCAAGAAGAATCTGTTTTACCACAGCAACTTCTGTATCTCTGTAGAGTACGTGTATTGCTAGCATCTTCGTTCTTTATATTTTATTTTTTGACCTAAATCATATCATCAATAAATGATTCATTAAATTCAGTATGAATTTTCTAAAAAAATTTCTTCGATCAATATTTCATATACCAGACATAAATAACACCGCTATTTAAAACGCTATGTCACAAGCAATAAGATTAATTGTATCACAAAAAATGATTCCTAAAATCTCTTTTTGCATTTTCTTAAAAGACATAATTTCTTTTTTAACATAGTATCCGTAAGATCTCAAAATCCATTCGACCAATTGGTTTAAAATTTGGTGTGCACTTTCAGCCCGTGTATCACTGTAGCTTGAATTAGAATAAATTTAGTACTTTCTCTTTTTTTTTTCTTTTCTCTAAAAGTTGAAAAGATATGAGAAAAATTAATAATTAAATATAGGATTGAGTTAACAAAAATATCATGCAACATGCCTTTTGAGTTTATCGTTTGAATTTAAGTCCACTACAATCTCATGAAAAAGACATATGATCCTATTTATGTTACCCAAGGTGACCTTGGTTTCGATATAGAGACAAAGTATTTTCGCAATTTTTTATTGTCGCTTATAGTACACTCGACATCGGTAAAATATATAATAAAAGTTAATGTTTATTTTAATGGAAGGCAATTATCAATAAATGTCAAAGAAATTTCTCAAAAAGTGAAGTGATTAAAAAAAAATTTTTTTCTGTCAGTAACCATAACAGTAACCATATATAACCATAAAAAATATTTTTGGCTATCGCCAGCCAATGTCGACGACAAACATTTTTCTGCTCATATTTGACTATTGACTATTGTCTATTGTCATAATATTAATTAATATTAATAATAAAATTAATATTAATGACGATTAATATATTAATACAAGCGTTAATAAAAGTATTGTACTACAATATATCTTATTATCACTATTATAAATATCTAATATTGATATAAATATCTGTTACATACAAGTGTATATAATAATATCTATAACACATATCTATTTCTTGTTTCATATTTCTTCATATCGCTTTTCGACTTAATAACATATGTATAAGTTCCATAATTCATTTACTTACGTTATCAATGAATATGTACTAATTAATATCAGTAGTGCTGATAATAATTGACAGTAGTTGAATGTAACCAGAAATTTGTATGTAATTGAATGTAATAAGGACATTTTCGGTCATTTATATTGATATACAGTGCTGGACAAAAGTATTGGCACAGCAAGATTGTTATGATACAAATGCTTATAACTATTAAACAAATTGATTTAAACAAAAAACTTTTTGACGTATTTATTTATTATCTATCCTAGTTTATTACATAACAAGAGCAACAATATAAATAAAATAATACGCAAAATAATAACAAAAATATATTTTTTGAACATTTTATGGGTGGACAAAAGTATTGGCACAGCATGGAACAAACAATGTATCGTCGCCGTTTTCAACGATTTCCGATCGTCATTTGGAAGTAGCGAAGGGAAATCCCCCGTTAGTCTTTTATTATAACACTCGATCAGTGAAACTGGAGACTTCAGTTATTAAACAACAAAAAACCAAGAAAGAGTAATAATGTCTAGAAAAACGAAAGAAACCACAATTGAAGAAAGAAAAATAATATTAAATTTATATAAGATGAATAAATCTTACAACGAAATTGCACAAATCATAAACAGAAGTCGTTTTACTGTGCGTTCAGTCATAAAACGCTTTAAAAGTGAAGAAAATCTAGAGAATCAAATTAGGAGTGGTCGCCCTTCTAAGGTAACAATTCGAGAAAAAAGGAAAATCGTAAATATTGTAAAGAAGGATCCAAAAACTAATTCGACTGAAATTGCTTCGATGTTAAAAGCTGAGTGTGAAAAAGAAGTAAGTACCAAAACTGTACGTAGGGTATTGAAGGATGCCGGTTATTCTGCCCGTGCAGCACGAAGAAAGCCCTACATCAGTAAAATAAACCAAAAGAAAAGAGTGGAATTCGCGAAAGAGTTTGTTACGAAAGATACTGATTTTTGGGAAAAGATCATGTTTTCAGATGAAAGTAAGTTTAATATTTTTAAATCTGACGGCAGAATATTAGTATGGCGAAAACCCAACACAGAGATGGACGAACTGAATCTGCAAGCCACCATGAAACATGGGGGTGGTGGTTTAATGGTGTGGGGATGTATGGCATCATCGGGTGTAGGAGAACTTATATTCATTGATGAGATAATGGATAAATATGTATATTTAAATATACTCAAGCAAAATCTTTTGAAAAGTACTCAAAAATTAAACCTCCCCAGGGATTTCTATTTTCAGCAGGATCGAGATCCTAAACATATGGCGTATATTGTTCGTCAGTGGATAATATATAATACTGCCCACACATTAAACACACCACCTCAAAGTCCCGATATGAATCCCATTGAGCACGTGTGGAACGAATTGGAAAAAAGAATTAGGAAACATAATATCACAAGCAAGTCTGAACTGAAGAAAGTTCTTCTGCAGGAATGGAGCAATATTGTACCTGAATTCACTAAAAAATTAGTCCACTCGATGCCCAGAAGATTAAAGGAAGTCCTTAAAAGAAAAGGACTGCCAACAAAATATTAGAAGTTTATTATGTAATTAGTTATAAGCGTAAATATTCTACTGTGCCAATACTTTTGTCCACCCATAAAATGTTCAAAAAATATATTTTTGTTATTATTTTGCGTATTATTTTATTTATATTGTTGCTCTTGTTATGTAATAAACTAGAATAGATAATAAATAAATACGTCAAAAAGTTTTTTGTTTAAATCAATTTGTTTAGTAGTTATAAGCATTTCTATCATAACAATCATGCTGTGCCAATACTTTTGTCCAGCACTGTACTCGTATCCACAATTACATTTCTGCCATTGATAATGATTACAGATAATCAAGACAAAATTTTTCTGTTTATAACGATTATTCGTAATCACAATTATTTCATTAAAGATATAAACTTTTACCACAACTTTTCAAATTTGTCTTATAACATTTACGATATCTGATCATGAGTGCTATTCCTATTCGCAATTTAGCACCTGGTATTGTTTGATAAGAGAGTATGATCTTATCGAAAGCAAATGGATTGGATCGATTTAAGAAAACTTCTAAAGAAATGGGTTCACAATAATAACGATAGCACGATATCGCGAGGAAAGGATTTGCAATGATGCATTGTCTTCTCTGTAGCAAGTTACTTTCATCGCTTGAGAAATGAGAATACAAACACGATATTATAAAATTTAACGTAGTTACATAGCAGCAAATTGTTCTTATTTCTGTATTTAGAGGTAGGATCATAATAGTTATTATTTTATTCTTTGGCTAAATCTATCACATCATCCTAAGCCGAAAAACCTTTATTGCACTTTCTTATATGGACTAGGGATAAAACAAAAGAACATCTTAAACCTATCGATTAAATCTATCGATTGTATCTAGAACTATCTTCTAGTTACTATTTATTGTAACTAGCGCTTCTGCATATGGATGGCAAGCGCGAACTCACGTGGTCATTTTTAACACGAACATATTCACAAGAATATATGACACAATTTAACAATACATGAGTAATTATAAAATAATGGAAATATTAATTTTGGAGCCAATTTGTCATTAAAAATATATATATATTTTTTTTTCTTTTTAGACATCTACGAAGAATGTGTTCGTAATTAGTTTTATAGAGCTTTTTATGAACGCAAGGAGAAAGCGAATGAATAAAAAATTACCGAATTGCACTTGACTTTTTTTATGAATCAGTTAACTGAAGAATCATGCTTTTCATTCTACTCTTATTTTACTTTCGAATAGCAAATTTCATTCAGTTGCATTAATTAGTCGGAAACATTTGTATCACGTTTGAAATAATATACTATTTCAAAGTTTAAGCTATACAGTGAACAGATAATTAAGGCCGTCAATGAAATTCTTTTTCAAACTACAAAATATAATCACCAACATATAAACCGATATATAGGGTGTCTCATTTTAACACCATTTCATTCTCTGTTTTTCTATCCGAAAATTTCATCGTGAATCTTCTTTATTTCTATAATATTCATTACACAGAGAGTATCAAATAGGTAAACTGTTGTTTTTAGAAAGTGACGCATCATATTTTTTATGTAGTTGGCAATAAACAGTTTACGATCGCTAAACTCTTACGTCATCAATATGTAGTGATAAAATGATACAGTTAACTAGATGTAACATGTGTAAGAGAATATTGTATTACTCTACTCTGTATATTGCGTGTTGTAAGTACAGGTATACTCGTATAATATTACAATGTATATGACGACGTATTATACGATACAAGAAACAGTACAACAGACGACAACAGAAAAATAGTATCAACGGTAGATTAAACGATTTCCAGGGAAGGTATAAATAAATTTCACAGTGGTTATTTATTATTATATATAATTGTTACATACTCTTCGTATTTATTGACAAAATATAATTTACAACTGAAGGGTCAATGAGAAAAAGGGGGAATGTCAAATTTAACGAATTTTGGGTTTAACATTTTTTCATACGCTCCTATGTGTGCACTTTATTTGTGTCGCATTGCGATTTAAAATTTCCCCAGTTTTACAGTAGTTTCAAGAAATTCGCTTGTACAGCAAGAAACGAATATATATATATATATTTCAATCCTTATAGTTTAACATGTCACATATTACTCAAAGTTAAAGTTGTAAAAGATGTAGAATAAAATGAAAAATAAAAAAATGTAGTGATTTTGATGTGTGAGAAAATAAGGGCCGACGAAAATATGAAAAGAGATTGAAAGAATGCAAAAAGCAGGCACATCAAAATGGCGATGGACCTACATAGAGACACCCCTGACTATATTTTGAGATCGCGTAATTATGCGGAAAAGGGAGCCTAAATTACAATTTGTCGTTATATTACATATTGGATTTTTTCCGAATATATTGTAGAAGGTCTTGAGTAACGTGTATTATACTTTGTCGAGACATACGATGATCGTAGTTCAAAAGTTACGGCAAAAAGAAAATGACACTTGTTACGTTACGTTAACTCCAATATAAATGATTAAAAATGAAATTATAGCCGTATGCATTCGCATAAGGCTGCGATCCTAATAGTAGTAAAGTATATAGTTAGGCTAGGTTAGGTTAAATTAGATTCCATTGGCGGCTCGGTTCGAGCCACCCAGACGCACCATAGAATCTGACCTAACCTAACATTTAAACCATGATCGTCGCACGTACGGTGTAATATATGATGTGTTCTTTCTGGTGGTTTGTGATTATTTTCTAATAGTTCTCTGACTAGATTATATCGAAGCAGAAAGGGTATATATATATACTAATGCCATCTCTAAAAGTTGTATTACTACTACAATCTCGTTAACGCACACGTACATACCTTTCTGACAACGATGTCTCTAGCTACAGTCAGAGGAACTACCAACTGACAGTCACAAAACACCGACAGAACGGAGGTGCTTTGTCGGAACACCTTATATATTACACGGTCTTATGCCGCGGATAAAGTGCATGTTACTCAAGACCAGGGCTGCCATACGATTCCCTTAATTCAGCGATAACATAATATCACGTTATCCCTACTGCCATTCTACAGCTATATCGCTTGTGTCACGTGATATGAATTTCATCTCATGTTTCTCAGCGCGTGTACCAATATTGTCCCCTACCCTTCCATTTATCTACGGCATGAGTCACGACGTCACTAATTCACCGACTATACTACTTCCCCCACTACCAGAGGGATTTTTTCCCTTAATTCCCTCGATCTGGTAACGCTGCTCAGGACCAGGGTTTCCGGAGGGGTTCCTCACACGAACAGAGGTCGTCAACCGCCACTTTCGATACAACCATAAAGATAAAAACTCGCGCATTGGTCGAGAATTCACATATACAAAGAAGATTATATTGCTACGTGACAGTGGCAGTAGTAGTAGAGGGATTAAGTGATATAAGCGAGGAATTTTTCCTGGTTACTTTGCTTAGGACGGTCCCCTCTACAAAATATTCGAAATTCAACAAAATTGAAGTTGAGGCTTCCTTCTGCATTGGGGCAGAACGAAATTGGGCATACTAGCCAGAAAAAGAACCAGCATATATATCCTGGCAATTGAAAAGATCGAGGAAGGTAGGTGCCCTAAGATCTGCTCAACAAAGAAATAAAAAATATTCGGAATGGTTGGCCCTCGGAATGGGACAAGCAACTGCTTGGAACCCTCAACGAGGTAGGAGATGGGGCGATGGGCAAGCTGCCATCGCTTGAGCAGGAGTACAAAGAGCTGGAAAATAAAAGATGAATTATGCAGGAGGATAGAACGTGTTATTCGAGAAGATTGAAGCAGAGTCGACATACTGCAGTGAATACCGGTTAAGGAAGAAAAAAGTGGCGGTCGAAAAATTCTGAATGAAAAATGGAGTCGTAGGGGCAGTGGACAAAGACTTAGAGGCCAGGGCTACACGAATGTTGGACCGGTGCTGCGTTGCGTAGCTACATACATGCACAACGCTAAATGTTCTACAAGGCTCACGCGTGTGTGCATGCGTTTCTACAACGCAGGGTCGATCTAACACTCGTGTAGTCCCGGTCTTAGGCGAGAATGTTGGGGGGACAAGACGGTATGCTGAGGAAGATAACCTAAAGCATAAATTGTGGGAGCTGGACGAAGAGAGTTTTTGTCACATGTAGCTATGCAACTAATGCAGGGAAGCGGGGCAAGGAGGCAGAGATTTGGATGCGGGACATGATGGGAAATGACGAATGAAAGGAGGATATGAATGATGTATTACAAGGAAGATTGGTGAGAGAGTTGAATATGTAGTGTGTGTGTGTGTGTGTGTATATATATATATATATATATAGTATATGTAGTGTATGTAGTATATGTAGTGTATAGTAGAATATTTGAACAATTAGCAAGAGAATTGATTACCACTACAGATTAGTTGTGGATCTAGGTTTTACATTTATGATGTAAGAGTAACATAAATTATTATCCAGAAATTATAATGTATGGGTGGAGAAATGACTATACCATACACATATATATGAGCAAATATATGATGTTTTAACATTATACGTATATTAAAAAATAAATCTTTGTTTTCTGAGAAACTTGACATTTCCCCTTCTCCCTGTGGACCCTTTATTTTTAATGCACAAGAACTGTCATATATTAAATTCCTATTTAATGTAAATATATCTGATCTGTAGATTATATGTAAACGTTCCTAATAAATAATAACTATATTAGGATTGTATACTAGTATAGAATATTATTTGTATTATAGGTATTTAAGCTTAGTTCAGTTCCCTGTTTGGTGTCGTTTAATTTTAGTTCTTTAAGCAAGAGAAAACAAGCTTCTTTTTCAAGGCCCTTGGAGCGAAAATTAAAGTATAATAATAACGATAATAGAATAGTTGTTTGGTAATAATCTCCAGAGCCTCTGAGCGATAAATAAATGAATTGTTTGTCGCATTAAAGATATTAACGAATTAGTAATACATCTTATGCATACAGAACAAAATTTGAGCTAAGAATTAGAGCTTTAGAACTATTCTTACAGTTATACTGTATTTAGCAAGAAAATAACATAAGTGTATTTTGTAAGAGCCAGAAACAAATGTTCAACTTTTTGTTGCTTTAAAGTGTTTTAAAGTGCTCGGCTTATTATAAAAATTGAACAATTAATTATAAGAAAAAAACAACAATCCTTGCTATATATATATATATATATATATATATATATATATATTAATATTAATATATATATAATATATATATAATAATATTATATATATATATATATATATATATATATATATATATATATATATATATATATATATATACCAGTGCTTCAATCAAAAAGCGTGCAATAAATTTACGTTCGTGTTAATCAGCACTGCCTGTGATTTAAAGATTTGCGAATAGAATAATGAAACTGAAAAGTCGTACGGACTGACGAATATTTATAATACAATAATTACAATTAAGATTATGATAATTATAACTAGGAAACGCTACTGTTTCGGTAATAAAATTTCAAAACGCAAATGGACACAAAGATCTTACGATAAACAGAAATTGCATAATTAATACTGGCATAAATTTGATTCGCCAACGAAAAGAAATATAAGAATAAAACAAAAGCTTGCTTCTTAAACTTTTAAATAATATGAAATCGATAAATAATTCTCGTAATTGAAAATAAAACATTGAATAATTAAAAAGATTTACATTCGAATGAATAGTTAAATAAATTGTAATATACATAAATATGTTATGCTTCTAAGATAATACAAATATTGGATGTTTTAACGTTCTACACGTTCCTAGCCACTTGTAATAATGTAACAAAAGAGTTGTTAAACAAATTTATCGCATTGACTATACAACACAAAATAATAAAAAACGCATCGACAATAATATTATCCAAAATATAATCCGATGTATATTAAATTTTTCAAATGAAATTATAATACATTTTTTCGGTAAATATTCACAGAAACAGAGCCACCTCCGATTTACATAATTTTTTAATACGTTATCAATATCATCGATCAACCTGTGTAGGACGATGAACATCTTAGTTGGGTGTTGCCGTTTATTAGAAAATATAATTATCAAAAAAGTTTGCACGAAAGTAGAATAACTTTCCGGACACCATATACGTTCAATGGAATGTGAATAACTGAGATTTTTTTTTAGATAACCTAAACCTCACTCAAACTCATTTGTGATGAACTTTCTACCTTCAGCGCCACCTAGATTTAGTCGAAAACTGGATCACCAAGCGGAAGATTGAAATCAATGAGATTAGGTTAAACCCTAACAGTTTCTCCTCAAGGAAAGGGTAATGACCACTCTTTGTTAATAGCATAAAAATACCGGAACTATCATCAGTGCGATATTTAGATCTTCACTTGGACAATAAGTTCGATTGGAAGCAACATATAACAGTGAAAGGAGAGCAAGTAGATCTGAAGATGTAAAAATACGTACTGGATACTTGCCAGAAAGTCGAGATTATCGCTGAAAGATAAAATACTTCATTATAGAATAATAATAAGGCCGCGTATGGACTTTTGCTATCGAGCTATCGAGTCAGGGTTAGGTTATCGATAATCGAAAGCATTTGGTCATTTATAACGGTTATTCGTAACCAGAATATTAAAAAATTATCTTTTCTTTTCAATCACTTCCTTTTACTTCTCTAGAAATTTTTAAAAAATTAATTGATCTTCCATTTGGGTTTTCTGCTTAAATGAAAATTACTCCTCTGTCAATGACTTTTTTCAGAAAAACTTTAAGGATAACTATTACTTCTAATTGGAGAAGCAGTGACCAGTTGACCTGAAATGAGGTATAGGTATGTCAGGATGGAGAGATGGGTCATCATGGACCTAAGGCTCTAACCCACCAAATCAGTCTATGCAATAGAAGCCTATAGAATTCTAAAAGAAAGGAACAAAAATTCTGATGGGTTTCTAATCTGATCTAACTCAAATCTATTTTTAAGTCCATCAGAATTTTTTCTTCTTTCCTTTAGAATTTTTCTCAAACTGCAGGTGCAAGCTTTTATTTACTGGTACTACTGCATCAAAATACAACATAATTCTGCTATAAACATTTTCTGATAATAGCTTTTAATATACAGCGACCTAAAACCTTCACAACGTTACTTAGAGTGACGATTTTGACAAATCAAATTAAAAAATCATCGGAATTGGAGAGCCCTTTTCGTGAATATTTATCTTTTTTTTATGATATTGTAGTGAGAATTAAGACTATGGTATATATAAAATACTGTATTCTCATTTACAGAATATATCGTTTATGGAGGAAACAACTAAAGTTTGTAAATTACATGTACTATAAAACCATAGAAAGTACAAAATAAGGCAGCACTGTGGTTCTTACAAATGTTCACAGAGTACACGAAATATGTTGTAATCTGTGAGCTTTTTACACTTTCTTCGATCCTCTCGCATTGTAGTTCATAATAGCATATTCGCTACTAAGAAAGAAACTGACATAGCAATTACATCCTAATCAGTTAAATTCATTTTCAATGTTTTCTTCTAATATTGTACAAATTTCTTAGCTACCACTTTGTGTTCCCCCATGAGCACAAATTTTTGTGATACACATTTTTTACTGATTATTCTTTATCACAATATCAAAATAAAAATAAAACATAGTAAAGGATTAAAAACTCGTGCAGATCGTTAAAACAAACGTCCTGTATATATATGTATATAATATAACGTATATACTAAATATACGTACATACAAAACGTGATAAAATTTGTGATACAAACGACAACAAAATACATGTATCTTCCTTATACAAAGCTTTCGCTTTAAAACGAATAGCAAAGCCTACCGAGTATGAAATTTGATCCGGTACGTCTACTTGAACGCCATCAGTATGATTGCGAACAACTAACTAGTCTTCTACTGGTATTTATGGACTCTACGACTTTACCGTATGACTCGATCGTTCAATTAAAAATACAAGGTGAAGTCGTACAGAACATATGTCCCAACCGTACATACTTAGATATTCATTCATTGATTATTCATGTGCGGTTCGACATTTCTAACAGTGTAAAGTTAGAACATGCGTAAGATAGAGCCACTTTGCATTTGAACTGAATGGTCGCCAATTGTGTAAAATCTTATACGTTTCTTTTTATTTTATTTATTTCAACGATTAGGGTCGCATCGATATCTCAATCGTTAACCACGTGTCCTGTAGGTTAGCTTACGCTTAGATGAAATCGTAGATAAGTTTGAGAAGGTTCTCAACTTTCTTCGTATTATGAAAGGAATAGTTTAACGATTTGCGAGGTTTCACCTGATTTCGTGAGATATCAGTTTCTTAAAAAGAAAGAAAACAAAAAAGAAATCAATACGTGCCAAGGGTCAGAGAATATTGGTATGTGTTGCAGTGAGGTGATTTCTTTAGCTGGAATTGGCGAGCATGCCTCGCGTGACTAAACAGCTTTTAAAAGGACTTGGTTTGTTGTATCGAAGGATCTTCCCACCATGTTATGGGAAGAAGTCGTTTGAATTATCGCTAGGTTTAAGTTTCAGTTTACAAAAAGATTGTGTAAAGTCTTTTAGTAAGGTGATTACGAAGCAAAATCTCTTCCAGATAATATAGAAAATTGTAGAACAAATCCTCAAATATGAGATCCTTTTATTTCATCAGAATTTTGTTAATAAAAGATTGCCAAAAATTGTTTATGTGATATTGCTGTTAACTATATAGTTTTGTTCTGCTAGTTGTCGACGATTATAAATGTTATGAAATTTCAAACGTAGTACCTTTTTTATTTATCAATGTATAAACTATTTAATGTAAAAGTGCAAACTGAAGATGTATCGTGGCAAATGAGAGCCAAATATAGTCAAATCTGGGTATCTGATATTTATACAACAATGAGATAGATGATACGCAAGTATGCTTTGTAAATACAAGTATGAATAGAAACCTATGTATATGTTTGTAGACGGATAAGTCGAATCGAGGTAAATGCGCATTTATTGAATCAAACTTCTAAGTTATTTTTCTTGAAGAGAGAAGAAGCTTTGTACGTAAATAAAATTTCTTTTACTAATTCTACTTGTCTCTTCCTGAGAAACCATTGGTCTCGTTCATATCACAAATATCTCTTTGTATATACGTACATGAAGAACTTAGAATTCAAAAGATACATGAACATGTGCACGTACAATAAATAATATTAAATAAATAAAATACAATAAATAAATAATAACGCGAAATAAGACAAAAGACACAGAGAATATGAAATACAAAAATTCTCAGAGAATATTTTTCAAAGAAAAGATCTCAGCTTTAGTGTGGTGTCCGAACTGCAAAATGTTCAGCGTGGGATCATTGAAGCTGAAGATTAGGGTCGTTTTTATGCAAATAAAATGTACAAAATTTCGGTCAAATCTGTTGATGCGTGAGATTCTGGCGGATTTTGGCGAGGGCTTGCTTAAAATTTGGTCTTTAACAGGTTAACTGCGGAATTTAGTTTTAAAAATTCCTTACAGGGTGCGTAATTAACAAAAATCTTACCAGGTTTCGAAATTTAATCTAAAATTATTCACTGTTATTTCTTTTGTTCACCTAACTTTACGTACATTCTTATATCATCTGATTAATCAATTTCCTAATCTTTGTTAATATAAATATGATCTCTAAACTGGGGATTTTGATGCATTTGTAAAAAACGTGCAGACATGCACAGGACGCACGTGATAAGAACAAATATATAAAATATATTCAAAGCATAGTGCTTTCTATAATATTTTGTGGGTAAAACAATCCTCTATCGAGGTTTTATTTTTCCAATTATATACTTAAAAATATGAATTTGCATAAAAATTCTCAAACCTAATGATCGCGGTCCTACGCGGATTTCTAAAGTTGAGACTTCTGTCGGTAAAACGTTCACAACACTAGAACCTACCACGCCAGTCGAAATGACTGCTTCTACAATTCTATTTTAAAATTCCTACTTTACGTTACATTTTTCCTCTTGCAATGATGTAACGACTTTTGCAGCCATAACTACAGAAATAATATAATGAATTTTTTTTTATATATTCAAAATGAAAATAGATTTTTATCTCTGTTACTTATACCAATATACCAGCGAAAATGACTAGCTCTACAATTTTATAAAGGTGGCAACCCTTGTTTAGGGATCATAGTCCTAGATGGGTTAATAATAAATACCAAAAAGTATACTACATAACTCCTTCTGTAAGAATGTGAAAAATCGCTAAATATAGAAGTATTCTATTATTACGTATTTTTTAAAGACTAGTTGTTTGGTTTTGACAGAAATAGCTTCGTCTTGACTGTCGGTGGCTCTAACGATAAAGACGACTTAGCCAACTGCGAGCGCCACAGCGAGCTATATGTTTCCACCACACGTTTCCAAGTATCCAGGACTAATATTCATTTACTTAAAAAACAAAGATTATTTAAGTGGTCAATTATATTTTGCGGTAATGATTTTATTTAACGATTTTATATATTGTTCATACGAAACATCCAATTGAAAGTATATATTAAAAGTATAAAAAAATATAGGTAAAATTAAAAACATTAAAGACAACTAAAGATAAATAACACGAATTGAACGTGAAATTAAAAATTCACAATACATTTTAATATTTGTTTACAGTGTGGTTTCGATTATAACTTTATTTAGTCATAACTTATAGTATGACTTTTTAATTAATTTTAACACCACTAGATTGGTGAATTTTATTTATTATATAGTGTACTTTATAAAAATAGAAAAGGTGGCGCAATTATTTGGGAACAATTCCAGGTAAGCAATAACTGATAATAACAACAAGAAAAAGAAAAAGGAAACGTATTGCTAAAATGAAACGGGGAGATTTCCTCGTTCAGTCACGCAGCGGTATTTTTCAAAGAGGGGAGATCTCCTTATTCGGTTGGCTATGTGCTAACTGTCGGTGGCTCTAACGATAAAGACGACTTGTTAAGACGGTGAAAAACGACCCTCGTATTCGGCTTTAGCGGCTCAAAGTACCCTCGTAAAGAGGCACGTTCGGACCGATAACTTTACGGTCCGGACACTATACTAAGTCCAAGGTCTCGAAAGAAGTGTAAAATTAGAAGCTTTTGAATGCTTTGGTATCGCGAATTCTACTACAGTGACATTGCTCTTTCACCCCTTTCATCCTGGGGTATAAGTACACAAGGTCATGAGCAAAGGGTAAAGAACCAAATAGGAAATGTGAAATGTGAGCGTGGCACGCGAATGAGTCACGAACGTTCACGAGGAGAGGCTGTGGTGACGCGCCTTCTCGTCATCTCGGTCTTCGACCAACCGGATGCTGCGCATTCACCGTCAATTTCTCATTCAGCGTTTCTAATATACTGTTCAAAATAACGGAAAAACTTTATGATTCAGTCGCTTTATATCCTAGGTGTGCACAGTTTTATACTATAACGGGAAACTGTGGCGCATTGATAAGATAATAAATAATTACGACATTTCTGTTACGGCCTGCAGCAAGAATTTCAAACACGCGCGGATAATACGAGTTTCGAGTGTCAGCGTGTTTTATTTCTGACGAATATTGTCGCGTTACGAATGCAGTAAATAGCTTCCTGATTCGTTGCAGTTCGAGCAACGCGTATGGAACGTTTGGATAATAATACGTTGGGATAGCAGGTCTTTGAATACTGTAGTTTATGCTATACAAAAGTTTCCTAACCCTCGGTTGTCATTATAGGTTATAGTGACCCACAGATTTATTTTGGAGAAAGATATCTTCAAAGCGTGGCTTACAATGGCATTACGTTTATTAGTAATTGTATTTGTTTGTATTTATATATATTATTAAATGCATTATCTATTATTAATTTGTAGTGTTCTTTTATAACATCTGATGATCCCATTAGTTTGTGTCTGGCAATTCTCTGAAGTTTGTAATGGGATAGGCTAAGCCAAGTGACAAAAGCGTATCTTTTGCTGCAATCGAACAGATTTTCTTTCTGTGCAAATTTTCCATAGAAATTCTTGTGCATGAACTGCGGGATGAATTGAGTGAAATCGCTATTATATCTTCTTAATACTTAAATCTGCGTATGTATAATTAAAATATAAAATTTTGGCACGTTTGTGTAGGAATGAATTGACTTTTTCATATAATTGCAGCAGATTTTCTCTATTTACAAACAGCTCGTCCTCGACGTGTTAGATAAATATAATTTTTGAAACGTGCACTAGAAAACTATTTTTTCCCTTAGAGTACCACGTCTTGAGCATAAAAAGACATAAAAAAGGTATGGTATTTCATCACAAAAATGTTTTTTTTTTTTTTTTTCTAAACTTATTATTAGAGACCTTTTTTCGTTGACCTTCTTTTGTTATCTAAACAAATATTCTAGAATGTTCAAATTATATTTCCAAATTTGTTCAATTCAATATCACTGCTATTCTTTGAACAGCAGGTGCTCAAAGATTGATCAGGGTCTGGCTGACGCAATATGAGACAAGCGCGTTTCGTGAGCCAATGTGACACCGAGGGTTCAACTGTGACGATCCTCTACGAAGAAAATATACAATAACATTTGTTCATTTCCGGTTTAGTTTTAGAGAAAAACAAGTTTGGAAATAAATTAAATTTGACCAATTCCGGACCAGACGGGTCTAAATAATCGACATTCTACGTCATTCTATGCGTGAAAATAAGTTGATAAGTTAGAACACAATATCCCCACAAACCGATTTATTTCTAAGAAAAAATTAAATTGGAAAATTAAATTAAGTTCCTCAATTTTTGTTAACATAAGAATTGGCGAAAAGTTGAACGAACAAAAGAAATAACGACGAATGTACAATTTTCAATTATTGGGTTGGCAACTAAGTGAGTGCGGATTTTATCATTGGGTGGTATTGACAAAATCCGTACAGTTGGAACCGGACACCCGACCGGGCCTGTTACTGCAAATTGAATACGTTCAAACCTCATTTTCTTGAAAACGAAGCCTCAAATGGAAGAATTTTATTCCACGTTTTGGACTGATTTTCACACATAGAAGCAGCTGTCGATTCTAACCTGCAATAAGCCACGTTCTAACTATTGGGTTGACAGTTAAGTGATTGCGAATTTTGTCAATGCCATCTAATGGCAACATCCGCAAACACTTAGCTGCCAACCCAATAGCTACCTCGATAAATTTCCAAACTCGAACTTCTCGAGAACTGAGCCGAGAATGAACAAATTTTATTCTAATCTAACCTTAAAATCTGATTTCACGTGTTCCATTCGTTCGAATTCTGTACCAAAACACCAGCGTATTACACACTGATTAATTTCGTATTTTGAACAGTGTATCAGCTACTTACGTTACAGGCGAGGATTTGCGAAAATCGAAGGGAAGTGTAATGCAAGAACTGAAAAGGAAAAAGAAGCTCAAGCCATTTCAACTGATCCCGGCAATTTGAGAATTACTGACAGGAAACGCAGGTGCAGGATGGCTCTGTCGGCGAGGAAGCCAACAGGAAAATCGGTGTATGCAATCCGGTGCAATCGGAACATCCCCAGCAAGGCGCGGGTATCCTAGATGAGCTGGGACAATTTCCATCCAGGAAACCTTCGTTTTCCAACAAATCCTCGTTCGACGGTCTGATGTCTTCGTCGTATTCGTAAGGGTCATCCTCTTGTGGATCCTGTAGCTCCTGGTCGGAAGTTTCCTCCGATTCCAGGAGCGTATTGTTCGAAATGCTTCTCTCTTCCTCCGCCAGGATCGGCCAGGAACCCAGGGAGGATCGGGAGCAATGGCTGATTCGTTAGCTGTATTTATTAATTAATGCAATTTTCCTCCAGGACCTTCTCTCTTTCTACTTTCTTATTCCTTTCGAAACGTCTATCTTAGCTACGACTTGCTGCCTCATACAGCTCTCGCTTCTATTCTGAACGTTACAAAGTCTGTACATAAATTTGAATTTCTCATCTGTGCTCGCTGTTAACGTTCAACGCCGGACTGTGTATCATTTTACGATCATGTTTCGAAAGAAGTTCGCGACTGTGTGTCGATAAGCAAGTGTTCTTTTATGTTTGTTACCGCCATTGGTAAAAAAGACAGTGGAAGCAGATTTATATTTTGAAGTAAATTTTTATTAAAGTTTGGTTTATTATATTACGCTCGCTAAAATAAAATCAATGCCGTACGAACATTTGCATTATAAATGCTCTCTTTTCCTTCCGTTTAATAAACCTTGTGAGATCTGTACAGATTACACGTGCAATTAGCGCACATTGCTAATCGGAGAGCGTTATGAATACTTGTCGATATTCCAATTGCTGGATTACGTAACAAAGCGAGGAAAGTTTCGTGAGATAAGTAGGAACTGTAGAGTGAAATGTGATCACCGTGTGACTGTCCGAGGGTTCGCTGGAAGTTGTAAACACTTTCGGCTAAGAAATATACGTTTTTCGCTGATTGACCTAAGCTTCATTTCTTCCCTTTTTACGAAATTTTATAAAATTTTGAGAATACCACAATATTTCCTTTGATATTCTCGTAACAAAAGGATTAACTTCAGAATAAAATGCGATGTGTACGATGCTGTACACAATTTAATAATCTTCATTATAAATAGTTTTTCAATCACTTTTTATTCCTCCTTGTTTGCAATGCTAATGATCGTTTAAACTTCACGAGCAATGTTTGTCATAGAAACAAAGAAAACAAATATATACAACATTCTATGTGTAATTAACTTCCTACCAAATATATATATAGTTATATATGCACATACATTGTAAATATTTGTTTCTATACGAAAATAATTAAATTTAAAATGTGGGGGTATAATTATTATTATATATAATATATATAATTTATATAAAATACAGTATATATTATATATATTAATTAATATTACAAATAATATTAAATAATATAATTAATATATATGTTATATATATATTAATTATAATAATAATTATACAGTTATAAAATACAATATAATTATACAATTATAAAATACAGTATATATTATATATATCAATATATATAATATATATTAATTATAATAATAAATATACCCCCACATTTCAAATTTAATTATTATATATATACACAATATTTTATATAAAAAATATTGATTGATTAAGTGATAATATTATCCATTAACTTTTTCCCTGCTAATTGTCACCAATTATCCGGTATACAACCGAACCATAACAATAAACAATTAAAGAAGAAACTTGCCATAACGCGCGAGTATCGAACGCCAGTGAACTTTACGACGGAAATATTCAAATCTCGATATCAACTATCGTCGATAATTATAACAAGTTCTGGGAAGAAAAAATGTACGCGAATATAAATTTTGCATACGCAATTGGTTACATAAATGTTTTTTAAAGTTGAACTAACAGTTGATTCGTAAGCTTCGAGATTGGTAATATGTCACTGCGAAGCAAACGAAGCAAAAAGACAGAGAATGTCATCAACGAAAATAACATTCCAAGAACTATTACTGCTGCTACTGACAATAATCTAACGTGGATGGAAAAAGAAATATCGCATAATTCAGTAAGCGCAAGTGTCTTTGGGGCCTACGGTGTACACCTGATGCACAGGCGACATGCTGACCAGCTCTGGAACTACTTGACGAACATCCAGAGATGATGCAGCAATTCTAGCCACCGACCAATATCCTAAGGTTGCGTCGATGTCATTGAGGAACACAGGCTAAGTCAGTGGAGAATAGGAATAAATACTGACAAATGGACATGTCACGTTTACCTTGAATTTAATATAACAAGGTTGCACTTAATAAGTGCATTATATCCCAAAACCAACTGGTTGACTATCTTGGGTTACATCTTGACCGCAAGGTAACATGGAACCAGCAAACGACAAAGAGACCCAGAAAATTCGATTCAGGAGGAAAGCAACGTTCCGATTAACCGGTGAACGTTCTAAGTTCAGTATAGAAGCATAGTTACTTGTACATAAGCGCATTATGAAACCAATCCTGGCAGCCAATTATAGGACATGGAAGCGAAAAGCTTACACAGCAAAGTTTGCAGCTCTTCAGCCAGGACCAAGTTAAGAGAAATCCTCAGAACGATAGAAAATGCAGCACAATTACTACGTTGCAAACGATGGGATTTGTGAAAATCTGTACACAAACTGTGTTACAGTTTGCAGGTAACGCAGCTGTGCAGCCAGTACAGTTCAAGACTGAAGGAGCATCTCCATCTTGGTAGCCAGAGACCTACGCTCATGTTGGAATACTACGATATTTCACGCATAGGCACAAATACTCTTACACAGACACCCACACAGGCATTTGAACAGGACACTTACACAGGTCATACTCATTACTGTATAGAGAGTGCGGTTCAAAATATTTAAGGGATCATGGGTCACTACCTACGTCTAATCTGAGAGTAACTGGCCAACAATCAACAATCTCCATACGTTGTTAATTATATCACTCGCTTATATACATTTGGTTCTGTAGTTCTACTTAATAAATATCACGTTGTGTCTTCCACAGATTATTAATTTTAATTTTAAGATTAAATTCTAACAGCTCAAGCAATCAGCCTAGCAAAGTCCGAAGAGAACATCTTAGTGACTCTGGTGAATGTCTGTGTCGTGAATGTGTTTTGAACAGACTGTGAAGACTCTAGGATACTAGAAGAAGAAAAAAGAGAAGATTCAACAAGTCACTCTAATCGTGTCCATGTTACTCGATTCAAATGGAAAAAATGGCAAAGGAGGTAGATACAAGCCATTTTGAAACCCTATGGCCATCGGTGACCCAAAAACAAAGGAGAGACTTCGTGATATTGCTTCTGACGTTGGTTTGGAAAAATCGAAGATGCAAAACACATGTCAAAGGAAAGAACGAGATGCAAAAGACGAAATGACGCTGACCCTTCGATGGTCATTTACAAGATTCGCTCCTTATTACCCCATGCAAGCTGGCGATGTGTTGATGCAAGATGAATTTTGACACGGTACCAATACGGTCAGCTTATTGCGTTCGTACGCGTTTAGTGACGACTTTCTGTTTCCTAACCTCAACCTAACCTTAATCATTTTTTTTTTTAATGTAGAGAAATCCTCATGGACAGCAGAGTAGTGTAGGGCAAAAAAGTTATAAGTCGAGTCATATGGACACTACCACTGCAGTCCCACTCCTGGGCATGACCCCACTACTGCCCGCCACGGAGACAACCTAACCTCAACCTAATTACAACCTAACCTCAACGACCGTCATCTTTTGAACGTCATTAGGCGAGTGACTATTCTTAATCGTATTATGTCTGGAATATTATGCAATATTGTGCAAGCAGATGAACACACTGTCACCCAACACGCTAGCTTTTAGATAAAATGGACGTACAGATGGAAGACAGAGCGATAATGTTGGACCGGAGAATGAACGCGGTTGGCTGTTGAAGCAACTGCACGGAAGCAATGGGCTGTCGTAAAGCAGTTGCAGCTTTTAATGTCCTAAAAACTGCATTGGACAGGAAGGTGGGTCCCTGTCGAGAAAGTCCTCGACAGTTGTTGAAGACTAGTTTAGAACCTTCCCAAAGTGTATTTTCACTAGGGGAGGAGGAAGTATTAGTATTTCATTTGGGAGAAATAGAGGACCTATTATTTGGTTAACAACAATTAACAGCAATTTGTGCACCCCATTATGCATCTTTTTTTTGCACTTTTCATGTCAAGTTTTGAAAGTTTATTTTAAGATATTTCAATAAACAAATATTGGTCATTTGTCATAAACAAGCTACAGCTAAACCACAAATTACTATTCATAAATTACGGTTAACACATGAAGATTTATTCCCCTTACAATTGCCAACATTTCAAGTGTAAATTCCTTTAAAAAGTGTAAAAACTGTGACTCTTCTTAATAAGACTTGGAAATTGCTTGCATGTTTTCCGAAGGCAAGACCGAGTGACAAAGAGAACACGTGAGACATATTTACACGATGTGTTGCTGTTTATAAATTATAAATAAGCATTGTTGAAAGTCAATAGAATAATAATCCGTTTGATCTGTCCTCCGCTGAAAAGAATACAAATGTAAATACTGTTACGTAAGAATGCAATAAGAAATATTGCAATTTGACTTTTCAGCAATAAGATTTTATCACAAGTTAAATCTCGGATATCCTCGTTTCGTGTTTGATGAGTCATTAATAACACAATAATAGCCTTCTACGAACTTTCGTCTATCGCAGTCTTATCTAGGTATTCGCAGAAATTTTTCTCATTTTAAATTCTCATTTATTTTACTTAAGCAGAAGACTTTTAGTTTTAGCATTTTTTGTGTAAAATAATACGTATATTGATTTCACTTGTTCTTCTTTGGTTATTAATAGTACTCCGGCATATTCCGTTATAATGTGCAATCTGCACGTTCAGCGCTGTGGAAATTTGTATAACATGTACTCTTTGCTTTCTAGCTCGCAATTACCGCATATCGTACATTTTGCTGTTTCTCTAATCCTATGAAACATGTCGTATTTACCGACATTTACCGGTTAAGCTAATTTCTTCCTATCCAATTAGCCTAAGCTGCTCTATATTATTTATACGTGTTGGTAACTGTAACTGTATATAATCTTCACGTTTGCGTGTCTGCAGCTACTTCGATTCTCCTGTACGTCGAATCGAATTTCAAGATTCTGTGTTTGTCCTCTGGTATAAGCTTCTCTCTTATCTCCTCTGGGATGTTTGTGTGGTTTGGTGGGAGGGGTTACTAACTTCAAACAATTCTCTAAATCATAGCAAGCGAACGTCTTTCGAAACATTATCGTAAAAAATTGCATTATGTAATCGAGAACTCTGCATTATATATACTCTGTTGATAAGCAATCGAGTAGATTTTCTTTACCTGTATCGTTTGAAACGTTTCAATATTTCCCAATGTTAGTAATTTTCTATAAACTTAAGCTTCAGAGCAACAAAAAGTACGCACTGTCTGAGCCTTTTAGACTGCTGAATTTTTAGTAAAATTATGACGTAAATTACTGGTGCTTATTTCGGACATGAAATTCGATACTATGTTTTAAACACGATAGCGGCAAGCTCTATGAAGGCCCTGGAAGTGTTATAAAATATACTTGGACGTTTTACATTCTTATTAAAAAAATATTCTATATACAGGATACTAATGGCCATAGAATAATTTAAAAACAAGAAGTCGTATCGACTGAACAAGCAACAACGCACATATGGAGAATTGTTATCGTTTGAAAGTGCGGGTAAAAGGGGGAAAACAGAAGTTTTAAAAGTTATGCTATAAGACTTATTCAATTAAAATAATTTGGTTACGAATAATCACGATAAATAATAAAAATCTTTCTGCTTATCAACCAAAACGATTTTTCGCCATCGATAATGTTTACTAAAACAAAATTCGGGTTATCGACAATTGGTAATAGTAACGAAAAAATCCCGACATCGATAATGGTTATCGGAACCTAAAAAAAATTCCGTCTTTGATAATGGTTATCAGTAGCCAAAAAGAAATCCGCCAAAAATAACCAAAGAAATTCTCTAATTTATGATAGTTATCGGTAGTAAAAAAATTATGTCGTTGATAATTATTATCAGCGATAAAAAGATGCTTTCATACATAATAGGTATCAGTAATCAAAACTGTAATGGTTATAAGTAACCAAAAAAACCTCAGTCATGAAAAATGGTCATTGGTGACTGAAAATAATATCATCACGACTATAACTATTAAGTTATCGACAACCAAAAAATGATTCTGCCATAATGGTTGTCGGCAACAAAAAATATCTCACGTAGATAATGGTAATCGCTAACAAAAAATATTGGAATCATATATAAGGAGTTATTCGTAAGTAGAATACTTGAAAATTAATATTGTTTAATCATTTAATATTTTGAAAAATTTCTTTGGTACTTTAGTGTTCACTGTGTTCTACTACAACAAAAGTTACCAGTATGTCAGTCTCCCCCTCCCCCTCCTATAAAAATTGTAAAAATAAATGTTATTTTTGATCTCTGATTACGGTTAATTTATAGTGCAACAATCGAAAATAAAATTACCAAAAGTTCTGACGTAACATCTTAGGCAGAGACGTCGCAGGTGATTATTGATTTTTCCACGCGGTAAAGCTTGCATAAGAGTATGCACTGAAGTGATAAACCGAGACTACGCGGTTCTCGTCATTTATTTATAGGAACAAAGATGCGACTACATGTCGACAAACTACATGTACTTGCATCGTTAACTTTGCACTTTATCAATAGGCTGACGTTCCTCGACATTAATCACGAAAGTTGAACCTACTTTATGCGTTTAATTTTAAGTAATCAATACGACGCATATATAATAAGAATATTCGTTTAAAAAATGTTGAAATTGTTAGATATTATACGACGCACCAGTTGAAGTATTTGTTGTAAAATGAAATGATTGTAAATAATGATACGAAATGATCGGCCAGAGAATAACCACGTGGCAATATGCATCAATCTGAAACGTTGCATAATGTATCAAAGATATACATGAACGATTGACCTCCAAAATAATCTCTTACTGTTCGTCACAATCCATTAAACATGATTCTAGTTATAATGGAAAAACAGTGAACCTTGTGTTTCATTCGTGTTTTTAATCCTAAGATATCCAAATCGAATTCCATGTAACGTTCCAATAACAAAGAAACATTGCTACAATGTTTTTTTCATATATTTTTTAATCTTTTATTATATATTCTGCATACCTATGATAGACAAATAAAAAATCAAAATAATAACAGAGTCGTAAAAGCAATTATAAATAATGAGAAATGCAAACAAAATATTTAGAGATAATAATTTATTTATAAATTGTAGTGTTAGGAATATTTTATATATAACTATTTTAAACAGATAAACTTGAATACAATTAACTTTATTTGAAATAATAACATAATAATTGCTTGGAATCGTTCCAAAACATTAATTTATCAAATTGTAGTTGTTAACTTCCGTATTTTATATAAATAATACATAACACATTGCACGTTAATGTAATTAAGTAATATAATTATAGAAATAAATAGAATGGAAGAATTAATAATTATAGTATAATAAAATATTATGTAACAGAATACTCTTTAATCCATCGATAGAATTTAATCAAACGATAGATTTTAATTAATTTCGATTTCTTAACAAGTTTTGATTTTCATTAGAATTGTCGTATAGTTTAAATTTTTACACTATATGTAATTATAGAGTAGTTGAGAAAATTTCGTGCAAAACATAGTACAGGCTATGAATAAACTATGATTTCTTATTAGCAAAGGAGAAGGAAAAAAGTAAACAAAGGGGTTAAAGTTTCGAGATTTTAAAAATGGCGTCATGTCTCGAGGGTTGACCAGCAATGTTGGGAAAATTAAAGAAAAGGAAGTAATACAGTAGTTGTTATTTATATAGGGAATAATCTACCTGATTATTATTTATCTACACATGAGTATATCAATTCGAAATTTTGTTATATTTCGTTTATGATTCAATCGAATTTGAAATTTCAAAATTATCGTCCAAGTATATTTTACGACAAAGTACGTTGGAAAAATGGAGAACAAAAAGTGAAGAGGAGATTTGTTTATAATCACATGTTGATCACTCAATGTAATTAGTTGTGTTTCAAAATAAATACTTACCATTCAGCACATTAATTTTCCGCCTCTGACGTCAGAGGATGTACCGGGCACATTTCACTAATCTTCTTGAAGTTCTCAAATTTTAACAATTAATTGTTTATATAGACACTAATTGACACAACAAACAGTGATCGATGATCCACGCACGTAAAAGAACGAGAATATTATTTCTTACTATTAGAAAACATGAAGATAACGTGAAACGAAACAAACGACAAAATTACTCCGGCGCCATGACGCATAGCTGTCAGAGCAAGCTGCGCGGGCAAAGATGCGTATAAATACGGTTGAGAGGGAAATTTAAATCCTAGAAAATTCCTAGGGAAATAATTCTATATAAGTATTAGATGGATCTAGTTTTTATAAAACAACTAAGGTAATTACTTGACAATTTGCTTGGTATCTCCGATCCTTTTCAAATTTCCATATATTGAAAAGCTTCTTAAAAGTTAAAATATTATTTAAAAAAGTATCACAAACAATTCTAATTGTAAGTACTTTTAATTTTATATCGAAACTAAACTTAAACCTAACCTAAAACAGGCTACTACTAAAATATTAGTTTATTATTTGTTATTTAATAGATGTACAAAATTTTGCCTAACACTGCCTACCAATAACAACAATGCGATTATCGGATTTTCTAAATCTATGACCGAAGTTCATTTATTACGGAGTTGTCTGGCAACTTTTCGATAAGCGTTGACTTGTTGAAACGAATCTATTTTTCCTACGATCTTTGTGACTGCATTTAATTCATCTACAATATTTCGTCATTTTTCAATATGTTAGTTCATATGTTCATTATCACACATATAATACATATATTACAGTACTTTGATTACAGAAGGACAAGCAACTAAAAACTACTAACAGACCTCAGAAGTAAAGTCAAACTGGTTTATAATATATAATAGAAATAGAATATTGTTAGAGTATATATTTATATGTATTACTTAACGCTTTCACTATCACCGTTTAAGGAAAAAGTCACTGTTCACAGCTCAACATTGAAAATTTTAAAATTTTACATAATGTGACATATATTTTTACATATATAGTAATAAAAGCTGCTAAGTAGACAACGCGATTCTTAGAATCGTGCACATATGTGTAACGCTGAGCTGTGAGTAGATTGCTTCTTACTGTAAACCACTTGTCACACATATCTAGAAATGTGAAGTATTGTATTGTTACCTATTTAACGCACACGATGCTACTGAGACAAAGTCAATATACGAGTTTCGACGACGGACTCAACAAGGACGGAAACCTCCATGTTTACATATTTCTGTCGACCGTTCGAGCGATTTTCGAGTGTCATGTTACAGTGTGGCTATTTGTACAAAATCTGATATTCTATGTGTTCCAAACAATTTTATGTACAATCTTTGTCAATCGAGAAGAAAAATTTAAAATAAATAAAAACAATGTGTTGCAATATTGGATTAGTGATAATTTGTCGATGCTATAATAAATATAAATAGTATCCGAAACGAAAATAAATAAGATTTATCTTGAATGAAATTGAAACACAATATACGTAACATACGGTTACGAACGGGAATATTGGCACACCGTTAAAGAGTGAATAACTTTTTTTATATTGAATCGAACGACTCGAGCCTTTTTGAGAAGTTAGTTTACTAGATGATGTGGCAAAAGATTTTTGAAAAAACTGCAGTTGATCGGAATCAAAGGAAATACTGAAGGTAATTTCTTACATTTTATCTGAATTTCTAAGGAAAATTTGTATATAGTATAAAAATGTAGTGTATCACATATGTGTGACGCGTGGTAGCGAGAAGATAATAAGCAGTAATAACATAGGTCTAACAATAATCATTACAAAGTAAATAATATGTTAATTAGGCTGTATTAGTTCAACAGCTGCGATGATGGAAATTTGGAGGATGGGGGGGGGGTGTAAGTTTGGAGGAGATTACAACAGATGAGTTATGATATTTAACGTCATGGTGAAGAGTATAATGAAATATGGGAGACAGAAGAAAGGAGAGAAATGGAAGCAGTACAAGAAAGGTATCTAAGAGCAGTATTAGTGACTGGAGAGGTGCACATCTACAGTAGGATATTTAGACAAGAAACGAAGACGGGGAAAATACTTCTGGGGTCAGGAGAAAGGTACATAAAATATGAAGATATGAAGAAGAGATTAGAAGATCAGAAAACTCACTACTTGAGGAGTGCAGACGGCTCATTGATAGGGAAAAATGAAATAACATGAGCCATAGAATAGCAAGAGAGAGATTTAAAGGAAAATAGGAACGAGCAGATGGGAAATGGAAAACAGAAACAATCTTTCATTTATTACATATACATGTAAGTGTGATTTAAACTATATCATGTTTAGTCTCATTTTAATCAGAAAAGTGTCGCAAATGCGTGGGTAGATGATTAAATTCGAGAAAATCGAAGATAAACAAGTTTCATTATCGTCTTATGGGTAGTTAGTGATTTTTCATAGACGACTGAATACAATAGATCAGGTTACGCTACTCAACGTCGAGCTCTATGTTGTGTTGAAGCGTACAACGTTAGGACCGATGACAGCCTATCAATTAGGACGAAAGAAGGTATGTACCTACGAGAGGAAGGGAAAGTCAAGAAGATTAACAAAGTTAGGTTCGGATTAGGGAACGAGTGGAGGATGAGTAAACTCCGGATGAAGAAAAGAAGGAATGCGGTATATGTGGGAAGGGGGAGGGAATAGGAGAACACGTTATAGCGCAATGTGAATATACAACAGTGGGTGAACGAACAGAGAATCTTATCGATGAAGAGGTTAATGGAATAGGATGGATGAAGAAGGTGATGGATAAAAGGGGATGAGTAAATGAATCCCAACAGGGAACAAGAGTCTATAGCACATTTTGGTCAACATTGAGTGAACAGTATAATATGATTCTAAGGTCCCTGTAGATCATTTTACTACACACAAATTGTAGATTACATCGCAGTAAGGAAAGACGATATAATTTTGAAAACAAGAAGCGTGTTAGGCGTTTGGAATTTTTTTTATTATTGTTCATCGTCGTCTTTAATTATTTCGCTTCGTTGTAATAAATACCGAAATAAAATGTATCATTACGACGTAGTATAACCTACAAACCGATTTATCTCGAAATGTGCTAAATGTGCTCTAGACCTGTATTACCGGTTGGTATTCAAATATTGGAGATATAAAGATGTTTACTGATGCAAAATGAATGAGATATAAAATGGAATTACGTGGGATATTTAGGATGCAATTACACGTAATAATATGCAAGAGCGATTCAATGTATCCCGGAAGGGATTTGAAATGAAAAATAAACGTAATGTAAAATGGAAATAAGTAGAGCTTCCTTATCTAGAACAAAGCATTTTCCAGTAACGAATGACTTTTCCATTTCAAATATGTACATGTTTTATTATTGTCCGTACACAATGTATTCTTTCCCTTATTGGATCGAATGAATTTTGATTATAAGAACTTAGTATGAAAGCAATATCGTTCCATCTGTTGAGACAAAATGCGACATATTTAAGAACCTCGAAGCTGCGCCGTAGGTACAACAGAATTGGCAAATGTACATGATGCTGGGAAAATCACAATTGCGAATATTAAAAAATAAAAACATGATACTGATTTCAATTATTTGAAGAAGAATTTCGAGTGCTAGCAACAGTAGGAAAATCTTAAATATACTGATGCAATGAGATGGTTTCGTTACGATAAAGACGATAATAGCGATGATTTTAAACGAAAGTGTCTTCTCATATCGATGCATTCGTGACATTTGAAAAGGAGCTTCGAACGTTCGAAGTAGAAAAAGAACGTGGCTCTATAAAGTTCCTTATGTTGAATGAATTGTGCGTCTTGGCATGCAAAAAGTTAGTAAAATAATATAATAAACATAATAAAATATAATAATATAAAATATACTAAATATAATAAAAGCTAATAAGGATCCATTAAAATTCAATTGAATTTTGTATTTGAATAAGTGAAATTTCATATGTGAAAAATAATTGTTCCATTATCCAAATATTTCACATGATTCAAACAGTTTCGTCTTGCTGTTCCTTCGGATAAGGAAGGTTCCTACTTTGTAATTATCACCAAATGTCCATACAATCTCAAAGTTTTAGTGGACCAGATGTTCAACACAATAAATAAATACTACTACTACTACTAGTACTACTATATTACAGTACCTGAGTAATATTAATTCTGAAAAGAGATGGATAGATATCTGGAATACAATTTTTTGAATTTCTTAACTATAGCCAGATAACGATTAAAAAAGAAAGCATAGAACAAATAATTTCTTCATAATGTTTCTGTCGGCTGAACGTGATTAATAACGAATGATTACTGATAAAAATTATGTATATCATTGTTTTTACAATTAGTCAGTTGGTTAATCTTTTGTTGCCATAGTATTACAAGATTTAGACGTTTCTCCAACTGCAATCAATTATCAAACTTAATGGGACAAGTAATCCGTCCAGTTTATTAATTTCAGCATTTGTTCGCAGTGAATGTTGCACGATTTGATAAGCAGAAGATAAGAAACGTCGAAGAAATCTCTTATCCTTTCAAAGTCACCTTCAAATTCTTCGAACAGAATTCTTAATTTCGTATTATAAAAAATTATTAATTTCATATTTTTCTAATAACCTTTCCTTTATTTCCAACGATTTCGTATTTACTTTAAATTTTCTATTGGAACGAAACTCGCTTATTTTCCGATGCAGTATTTTTCGAAAGATCACATCCGCGATTGGAAATTTTTCTACCCTAATTGCGGCGGAGTATTTTCATTTCCTGTATATGTCAATTATATCTAATCACATATTTATGAAATACTAAGCTTGTAATGGGCGAAAGTCTAACGCAAGAGAAATAATAAAATACAAAAAAAGAAGAAATTTTATTCCAAGTCAAACCGACAACCCTCGATTAACATTCTTTTAACGATACATAATTAGCTTTTAATCAGAAGAAATTTCTTTTCAAGTTTCTCCTGGACTATGTTAATTTCGTTATCGATGATCTCTACAAAGTGACACTCGTATCTGAAGGGATCTTGAATATCACTTGATACATCCTCTGTTTCACTGATCGTACTCGATCAACGAATTCCGAACAGAGAAATTAAAGCAGCGACGAAACGAAGGTAAATGAAAGTAGACCATCATCGATTTAAAAACGACAAGATCGAAATCGCGCTTCCTTTCTTCGTGCATTCGATACATGAAAGTAACGTGACTTCCTCGGTCGTTAAGAAAGAAAACTTTCGCGATACGAATATCGGTCTGCTTGTTCCTAAAACGAATCTATTTTGAATGGTATATGCGTATACGGTTACTGACATTAATATCTGGACATTCTTTGAAACAGAATAACTTCTTTTACAATTCAACCAGACAACTTGTTTTTTATTTTTATTTTTCCTTTTTTAAGGAAGGGGGATTTTATTAATATAAAGAGAAGGTTAGTTTATCAGGTGTAACAAGAATTTTGAAATGACACTAGTAGCGTATATACTACTGCAAGCATACATTTTTTAAATATGCTTGCATTAATATTCGAAGTCTTTCTATCAGATTAGAAAAATTTTCTTTTTTAATTCGATTTATAATTAAAAAATCAAGGAATCTGTAGATATGCTTATCGCTGAATAAAATGGTTCTAGGTTTGATATTTACAAATGTCAATTTCATAATTTCGTACTGTACGAAGAAAAAAAGGAAAGAGAAGAAAAAAAATGTAATCATATGGCAATGTCCTATCACACGTAAGAAATAATGAAGATTGTAAAGAATAAAATCATTGCAGAGTCATCTATGATGTTGTAATTAACGTGTACCTTATCAAGTGCGAGAAGATATCCAGGAAGCCATCGTTCTATATATATATGTCGGGTTGGCGTTAGGGGCGTGTAATGAGTCTTCGCCGGTGTTGTTCATTGTTGTTGAACAAACGTTTATTACACTGATATAGTTGGTACAAGATTGACAAGCGGCCGCGGTAACTAGACGCTAATGACAATGACCCTAGGTTCGATATGGCGAATCCACGGTCCACGGGATAACGAATATACTTTGCTTCGTAGTCTAAGTCGGACTCGACTTACTACTCGTGATACAAGGATCGCTTGATTAGCTCTTTGCTAAGACGTAGATTATTCACCGATCGTACAAACACACTAGGCGTATGGCTAAAGAGACTGCCAGAAAGGGAATGACTTTCCGTCACGACGACGCTGCAGAGGAAGACTATGATGGGATGTGCCTAAGGGCACGAGATCATCGGATTCGTCAAAGAAAGCCTCCACACAGAGGGTGAGGGAAATGGGCGTTGCTGTTATTTGGTTAATTTCTATATCGGTGGTTAGCAAAAGATGCTAGCCGCCTTTGAGAGAGAGTTCCTGGCGGGAAGCGTCGCACGTGAGGAAATCTGATCTCCCATATCTTTCCGCAATAGGTGACAAATTTACGGGCGGATAGAACAAAGACTGTTTGTCAATCGGAAGGACTAAGTCCTAAGATTTGTAGCGGCTCCTCAGACTATCTGAGCATAAACAGTGAATGAAACATCGGCATCTGGTGATAATCTTACTCAAAGAATGCGGTCTGTGTGTGACGAGCCGCGGGGCTGTTACAATGTTTTATTGTCAAGTGTCGGTATTGCCAATTCTTTAAAGGAAAGCTATGTAACTTCATATCTCTGTTAGGCGGAACGTTCATCCCGCGACCGTGGCCACGCTTCGGCGACCGATGGTTGCCTCGAGCCCAAAGGCTCATTGTCACGAATTTCGAATGACTGTGTTGGGTTATTTCTTAAATGTTACGGTATTCAGGTTTTCCAAGTAACTCCAACTGGGGCCCGGTGTCCTTTCATCTCTGACATATATATATATATATATATAATGCTATCTTTTGCATTTCGCATTCGTCCCCGTCACTTTTTCGTGTTTAGAGAGCTGTCTCTTTAGTCGAGCTATTAATATCCAATTTCGTAAATGGCGAGATCGACTAATCGATATTATAAAGCGAAACTTCCTCGGCTACGAGTCATGACCCCATGTGGGGCATATAACAGAATTATGGGGCGGCGGAAATTTTTGCAACTGCTACACATCAGAGAAATGAAAAATGTCAATGACCTGTCAGCAAAGGATGAAGAAGAATTTACCGAGTTATTAATCGACATGGGTATAAAATAGCAGCTTTTTAACAAATTGTTTAAGTGAATTTTTGCTTAGAATTAGAACAGAATTTTCAACAATTTTTAAAATAATCTTGAACACGCTTATGATATTTTATATTACATATGTGATAATGTCATTCAACAACTCTGTTTAAATAATATCTGATGCTAAGTAAATTGGTCAAATGTATTAGTATTCAGTCTTACTATCAAACAGTTTACAATACTAATAATATGTCTCAAATATATTATTAATATTAATGCAACTATTCAATTTGTTACGTTCGACAAAGTTATTTGAATAATATTTCAAGCTAAATAGATCCCACAAATCTATCAGTAATATTTAATACATAGTACTATTCAAATTTGCTTACACCCAACAACTCTATTTGAATAATATCTGATATTAATTAGATTCCTCAAGGCAATTAGTATTTACCTACACCAGAACAAAAATCTATTAATAATATTAATGTACTAGTATTATTAGTAATGTTAATACCATTATTTAAATTTGTTAACGTTCAGAAAGTATATTTGAAATAATGTCTGATATTAAGATCTAAATCCCTCAAGGCAATTAGTATTCACCTACACTGTAACAAAAATCTATTAACAATACTAATGCTATCTCTTAAATATATTAGTAATGTTAATACTATTATTCAAATCTGTCTCAGATTCAATAACTCTACTTGAATAATATCTGATACTATACAAAACACTTAGCTTTATTAGTACTCAGCTATACTATTACAAAAATCTATATAGTTTATATACTAACAATATTTGCCAAGTATATTAATAATAGTAATACTACCACTCAAATTTTTTAACGTTAAGCAGCTCTATTCGAATA